>NW_027414650.1:0-20428 GCF_964106895.1 Numenius arquata | reverse complement strand
GCTGGCAGTGTTCCGTAGGGTCCTCTAGGGTTGAGTAAGTGCCCGCAGGAGTCTGTAGGAATCCGTGGGATTCTGTAACGTTCTGGAGGGTTCTGCAGGGTTCCGTAGGGGCCCGTAGAGTTCCGTAGTGGCTGGTAACGTTCCGTAGGGCCCTGTACCGTTCCGTAACTGCCTGCAAGGGTCTTTAGGCTTCCGTAGGGGCTGGTAGGGTTCCATAAAGTTCCGTGGGTTCCTGCAGAGTTCTGCAAGTGCCCGCAAGGGCCTGTAGGGGCCCACAGTGTTTCTGTCAGGTTCCGTAGAGTTCCGTAGGGGCCATAGGTTTCCGTAGCGGCTGGTAGTATTCCGTAGGGGTCTGTAGGGTTCCGTAGGCACCTGCAGTGTTCTGTAGGAGCCCATAGGGTTTTAGTGAGGTTCCGTTGTGTTGCTAAGGGTCTTTAGAGTGCTGTCGGGTCCTGGAGTATTCTGTAGGGTTCCAGAGGGGCTCGTAGGGTTCCGTTGAAATCTGTAGGGTTCCCTAGGGGCCCGTGGAGTCCCGTAGATTTCCGTAAAGGCCTGTAGGGTTGTGTAAGTGCCCGCAGGGGTTGGTAGGAGCTTGTAGAGTTCCATAAGTTTCCAGAGGGTTGTGTAGGGTTCCGTAGGGGCCGGTGGTGTTCCCTAGGGGCCTGTAGAGTCTCGTACGGTTCCGTAGGGGCCTGTGGTGTTCCCTAAGGGCCTGTAGAGTCTCGTACGGTTCCGTAGGGGCCTGTGGTGTTCCCTAGAGGCCTCTAGAGTCTCGTACAGTTCCGTAGGGTCCTGTAGGTTTCCATAAGCGCCCGCAGAGGTCTGAAGGGGCCCGTACTTTTCCGTAAGGATCTACAGGGCTCCGTAGAGCTTTGTAGGTTCCCTAGAGGCCTGTAGAGTACCGCAGGAGCCAGTAGAGTTCTGTAGGGGCCCGTAGGGTTCCTTCCGTAGGGGCTGGCAGTGTTCCGTAGGGGCCTGTAGGGTTGTGTAAGTGCCCGCAGGAGTCTGTAGGAGTCTGTGGGATTCTGTAAGGTTCTGGAGGGTTCTGCAGGGTTCTGTAGGGGCCCGTAGAGTTCCGTAGTGGCTGGTAAAGTTCCGTAGGGCCCTGTGGGGTTCTGTATGGACCTGTAGGGTTCTGTAGGGGCCTGCAGGGTTCTGTAAGTGCCCGCAGGTGTCTGTAGGGTTCCGTAGGCGCCTGCAGTGTTCTGTAGGAGCCCATAGGGTTTTAGTGAGGTTCCGTTGTGTTGCTAAGGGTCTTGTAGAGTGCTGTCGGGTCCTGGAGTATTCTGTAGGGTTGCAGAGGGGCTCGTAGGGTTCCGTCAAAATCTGTAGGGTTCCCTAGGGGCCTGTAGAGTCCCGTAGATTTCCGTAGGGACCTGTAGGGTTGTGTAAGTGCCCGCAGGGGTTGGTAGGAGCTTGTAGGGTGCCATAAGTTTCCAGAGGGTTGTGTAGGGTTCCGTAGGGGCCGGTGGTGTTCCCTAGGGGTCTGTAGAGTCTCGTACGGTTCCGTAGGGGCCTGTGGTGTTCCCTAAGGGCCTGTAGAGTCTCGTACGGTTCCGTAGGGGCCTGTGGTGTTCCCTAGAGGCCTCTAGAGTCTCGTACAGTTCCGTAGGGTCCTGTAGGTTTCCATAAGCGCCCGCAGAGGTCTGAAGGGGCCCGTACTTTTCCGTAAGGATCTACAGGGCTCCGTAGAGCTTTGTAGGTTCCCTAGAGGCCTGTAGAGTACCGCAGGAGCCAGTAGAGTTCTGTAGGGGCCCGTAGGGTTCCTTCCGTAGGGGCTGGCAGTGTTCCGTAGGGGCCTGTAGGGTTGTGTAAGTGCCCGCAGGAGTCTGTAGGAGTCTGTGGGATTCTGTAAGGTTCTGGAGGGTTCTGCAGGGTTCTGTAGGGGCCCGTAGAGTTCCGTAGTGGCTGGTAAAGTTCCGTAGGGCCCTGTGGGGTTCTGTATGGACCTGTAGGGTTCTGTAGGGGCCTGCAGGGTTCTGTAAGTGCCCGCAGGTGTCTGTAGGGTTCCGTAGGCGCCTGCAGTGTTCTGTAGGAGCCCATAGGGTTTTAGTGAGGTTCCGTTGTGTTGCTAAGGGTCTTGTAGAGTGCTGTCGGGTCCTGGAGTATTCTGTAGGGTTGCAGAGGGGCTCGTAGGGTTCCGTTGAAATCTGTAGGCTTCCCTAGGGGCCCGTGGAGTCCCGTAGATTTCCGTAGGGGCCTGTAGGGTTGTGTAAGTGCCCGCAGGGGTTGGTAGGAGCTTGTAGGGTGCCATAAGTTTCCAGAGGGTTGTGTAGGGTTCCGTAGGGGCCTGTGGTGTTCCCTAGGGGCCTCTAGAGTCTCGTACAGTTCCGTAGGGTCCTGTAGGTTTCCATAAGCGCCCGCAGAGGTCTGAAGGGGCCCGTACTGTTCCGTAAGGATCCATAGGGCTCCGTAGAGCTTCGTAGGTTTCCTAGAGGCCTGTAGAGTACCGCAGGAGCCAGTAGTGTTCTGTAGGGGCCCGTAGGGTTCCTTCCACAGGGGCTGGCAGTGTTCCGTAGGGTCCTCTAGGGTTGAGTAAGTGCCCGCAGGAGTCTGTAGGAATCCGTGGGATTCTGTAAGGTTCTGGAGGGTTCTGCAGGGTTCTGTAGGGGCCCGTAGAGTTCCGTAGTGGCTGGTAAAGTTCCGTAGGGCCCTGTGGGGTTCTGTATGGACCTGTAGGGTTCCGTAGGGGCCTGCAGGGTTCTGTAAGTGCCTGCAGGTGTCTGTAGGGTTCCGCAGGGGTCTGTAGGGTTCCGTAGGCACCTGCAGTGTTCTGTAGGAGCCCATAGGGTTTTAGTGAGGTTCCGTTGTGTTGCTAAGGGTCTTGTAGAGTGCTGTCGGGTCCTGGAGTATTCTGTAGGGTTGCAGAGGGGCTCGTAGGGTTCCGTCAAAATCTGTAGGGTTCCCTAGGGGCCTGTAGAGTCCCGTAGATTTCCGTAAAGGCCTGTAGGGTTGTGTAAGTGCCCGCAGGGGTTGGTAGGAGCTTGTAGGGTTCCATAAGTTTCCAGAGGGTTGTGTAGGGTTCCGTAGGGGCCGGTGGTGTTCCCTAGGGGCCTGTAGAGTCTCTTACGGTTCCGTAGGGGCCTGTGGTGTTCCCTAAGGGCCTGTAGAGTCTCGTACGGTTCCGTAGGGGCCTGTGGTGTTCCCTAGAGGCCTCTAGAGTCTCGTACAGTTCCGTAGGGTCCTGTAGGTTTCCATAAGCGCCCGCAGAGGTCTGAAGGGGCCCGTACTTTTCCGTAAGGATCTACAGGGCTCCGTAGAGCTTTGTAGGTTCCCTAGAGGCCTGTAGAGTACCGCAGGAGCCAGTAGAGTTCTGTAGGGGCCCGTAGGGTTCCTTCCGTAGGGGCTGGCAGTGTTCCGTAGGGGCCTGTAGGGTTGTGTAAGTGCCCGCAGGAGTCTGTAGGAGTCTGTGGGATTCTGTAAGGTTCTGGAGGGTTCTGCAGGGTTCTGTAGGGGCCCGTAGAGTTCCGTAGTGGCTGGTAAAGTTCCGTAGGGCCCTGTGGGGTTCTGTATGGACCTGTAGGGTTCTGTAGGGGCCTGCAGGGTTCTGTAAGTGCCCGCAGGTGTCTGTAGGGTTCCGTAGGCGCCTGCAGTGTTCTGTAGGAGCCCATAGGGTTTTAGTGAGGTTCCGTTGTGTTGCTAAGGGTCTTGTAGAGTGCTGTCGGGTCCTGGAGTATTCTGTAGGGTTGCAGAGGGGCTCGTAGGGTTCCGTTGAAATCTGTAGGCTTCCCTAGGGGCCCGTGGAGTCCCGTAGATTTCCGTAGGGGCCTGTAGGGTTGTGTAAGTGCCCGCAGGGGTTGGTAGGAGCTTGTAGGGTGCCATAAGTTTCCAGAGGGTTGTGTAGGGTTCCGTAGGGGCCTGTGGTGTTCCCTAGGGGCCTCTAGAGTCTCGTACAGTTCCGTAGGGTCCTGTAGGTTTCCATAAGCGCCCGCAGAGGTCTGAAGGGGCCCGTACTGTTCCGTAAGGATCCATAGGGCTCCGTAGAGCTTCGTAGGTTTCCTAGAGGCCTGTAGAGTACCGCAGGAGCCAGTAGTGTTCTGTAGGGGCCCGTAGGGTTCCTTCCACAGGGGCTGGCAGTGTTCCGTAGGGTCCTCTAGGGTTGAGTAAGTGCCCGCAGGAGTCTGTAGGAATCCGTGGGATTCTGTAAGGTTCTGGAGGGTTCTGCAGGGTTCCGTAGGGGCCCGTAGAGTTCCGTAGTGGCTGGTAACGTTCCGTAGGGCCCTGTACCGTTCCGTAACTGCCTGCAAGGGTCTTTAGGCTTCCGTAGGGGCTGGTAGGGTTCCATAAAGTTCCGTGGGTTCCTGCAGAGTTCTGCAAGTGCCCGCAAGGGCCTGTAGGGGCCCACAGTGTTTCTGTCAGGTTCCGTAGAGTTCCGTAGGGGCCATAGGTTTCCGTAGCGGCTGGTAGTATTCCGTAGGGGTCTGTAGGGTTCCGTAGGCACCTGCAGTGTTCTGTAGGAGCCCATAGGGTTTTAGTGAGGTTCCGTTGTGTTGCTAAGGGTCTTTAGAGTGCTGTCGGGTCCTGGAGTATTCTGTAGGGTTCCAGAGGGGCTCGTAGGGTTCCGTTGAAATCTGTAGGGTTCCCTAGGGGCCCGTGGAGTCCCGTAGATTTCCGTAAAGGCCTGTAGGGTTGTGTAAGTGCCCGCAGGGGTTGGTAGGAGCTTGTAGAGTTCCATAAGTTTCCAGAGGGTTGTGTAGGGTTCCGTAGGGGCCGGTGGTGTTCCCTAGGGGCCTGTAGAGTCTCTTACGGTTCCGTAGGGGCCTGTGGTGTTCCCTAAGGGCCTGTAGAGTCTCGTACGGTTCCGTAGGGGCCTGTGGTGTTCCCTAGAGGCCTCTAGAGTCTCGTACAGTTCCGTAGGGTCCTGTAGGTTTCCATAAGCGCCCGCAGAGGTCTGAAGGGGCCCGTACTTTTCCGTAAGGATCTACAGGGCTCCGTAGAGCTTTGTAGGTTCCCTAGAGGCCTGTAGAGTACCGCAGGAGCCAGTAGAGTTCTGTAGGGGCCCGTAGGGTTCCTTCCGTAGGGGCTGGCAGTGTTCCGTAGGGGCCTGTAGGGTTGTGTAAGTGCCCGCAGGAGTCTGTAGGAGTCTGTGGGATTCTGTAAGGTTCTGGAGGGTTCTGCAGGGTTCTGTAGGGGCCCGTAGAGTTCCGTAGTGGCTGGTAAAGTTCCGTAGGGCCCTGTGGGGTTCTGTATGGACCTGTAGGGTTCTGTAGGGGCCTGCAGGGTTCTGTAAGTGCCCGCAGGTGTCTGTAGGGTTCCGTAGGCGCCTGCAGTGTTCTGTAGGAGCCCATAGGGTTTTAGTGAGGTTCCGTTGTGTTGCTAAGGGTCTTGTAGTGTGCTGTCGGGTCCTGGAGTATTCTGTAGGGTTGCAGAGGGGCTCGTAGGTTTCCGTTGAAATCTGTAGGCTTCCCTAGGGGCCCGTGGAGTCCCGTAGATTTCCGTAGGGACCTGTAGGGTTGTGTAAGTGCCCGCAGGGGTTGGTAGGAGCTTGTAGGGTGCCATAAGTTTCCAGAGGGTTGTGTAGGGTTCCGTAGGGGCCTGTGGTGTTCCCTAGGGGCCTCTAGAGTCTCGTAGAGTTCCGTAGGGTCCTGTAGGTTTCCATAAGCGCCCGCAGAGGTCTGAAGGGGCCCGTACTGTTCCGTAAGGATCCATAGGGCTCCGTAGAGCTTCGTAGGTTTCCTAGAGGCCTGTAGAGTACCGCAGGAGCCAGTAGTGTTCTGTAGGGGCCCGTAGGGTTCCTTCCACAGGGGCTGGCAGTGTTCCGTAGGGTCCTCTAGGGTTGAGTAAGTGCCCGCAGGAGTCTGTAGGAATCCGTGGGATTCTGTAACGTTCTGGAGGGTTCTGCAGGGTTCCGTAGGGGCCCGTAGAGTTCCGTAGTGGCTGGTAACGTTCCGTAGGGCCCTGTACCGTTCCGTAACTGCCTGCAAGGGTCTTTAGGCTTCCGTAGGGGCTGGTAGGGTTCCATAAAGTTCCGTGGGTTCCTGCAGAGTTCTGCAAGTGCCCGCAAGGGCCTGTAGGGGCCCACAGTGTTTCTGTCAGGTTCCGTAGAGTTCCGTAGGGGCCATAGGTTTCCGTAGCGGCTGGTAGTATTCCGTAGGGGTCTGTAGGGTTCCGTAGGCACCTGCAGTGTTCTGTAGGAGCCCATAGGGTTTTAGTGAGGTTCCGTTGTGTTGCTAAGGGTCTTTAGAGTGCTGTCGGGTCCTGGAGTATTCTGTAGGGTTCCAGAGGGGCTCGTAGGGTTCCGTTGAAATCTGTAGGGTTCCCTAGGGGCCCGTGGAGTCCCGTAGATTTCCGTAAAGGCCTGTAGGGTTGTGTAAGTGCCCGCAGGGGTTGGTAGGAGCTTGTAGAGTTCCATAAGTTTCCAGAGGGTTGTGTAGGGTTCCGTAGGGGCCGGTGGTGTTCCCTAGGGGCCTGTAGAGTCTCTTACGGTTCCGTAGGGGCCTGTGGTGTTCCCTAAGGGCCTGTAGAGTCTCGTACGGTTCCGTAGGGGCCTGTGGTGTTCCCTAGAGGCCTCTAGAGTCTCGTACAGTTCCGTAGGGTCCTGTAGGTTTCCATAAGCGCCCGCAGAGGTCTGAAGGGGCCCGTACTTTTCCGTAAGGATCTACAGGGCTCCGTAGAGCTTTGTAGGTTCCCTAGAGGCCTGTAGAGTACCGCAGGAGCCAGTAGAGTTCTGTAGGGGCCCGTAGGGTTCCTTCCGTAGGGGCTGGCAGTGTTCCGTAGGGGCCTGTAGGGTTGTGTAAGTGCCCGCAGGAGTCTGTAGGAGTCTGTGGGATTCTGTAAGGTTCTGGAGGGTTCTGCAGGGTTCTGTAGGGGCCCGTAGAGTTCCGTAGTGGCTGGTAAAGTTCCGTAGGGCCCTGTGGGGTTCTGTATGGACCTGTAGGGTTCTGTAGGGGCCTGCAGGGTTCTGTAAGTGCCCGCAGGTGTCTGTAGGGTTCCGTAGGCGCCTGCAGTGTTCTGTAGGAGCCCATAGGGTTTTAGTGAGGTTCCGTTGTGTTGCTAAGGGTCTTGTAGAGTGCTGTCGGGTCCTGGAGTATTCTGTAGGGTTGCAGAGGGGCTCGTAGGGTTCCGTTGAAATCTGTAGGCTTCCCTAGGGGCCCGTGGAGTCCCGTAGATTTCCGTAGGGACCTGTAGGGTTGTGTAAGTGCCCGCAGGGGTTGGTAGGAGCTTGTAGGGTGCCATAAGTTTCCAGAGGGTTGTGTAGGGTTCCGTAGGGGCCTGTGGTGTTCCCTAGGGGCCTCTAGAGTCTCGTACAGTTCCGTAGGGTCCTGTAGGTTTCCATAAGCGCCCGCAGAGGTCTGAAGGGGCCCGTACTGTTCCGTAAGGATCCATAGGGCTCCGTAGAGCTTCGTAGGTTTCCTAGAGGCCTGTAGAGTACCGCAGGAGCCAGTAGTGTTCTGTAGGGGCCCGTAGGGTTCCTTCCACAGGGGCTGGCAGTGTTCCGTAGGGTCCTCTAGGGTTGAGTAAGTGCCCGCAGGAGTCTGTAGGAATCCGTGGGATTCTGTAAGGTTCTGGAGGGTTCTGCAGGGTTCCGTAGGGGCCCGTAGAGTTCCGTAGTGGCTGGTAACGTTCCGTAGGGCCCTGTACCGTTCCGTAACTGCCTGCAAGGGTCTTTAGGCTTCCGTAGGGGCTGGTAGGGTTCCATAAAGTTCCGTGGGTTCCTGCAGAGTTCTGCAAGTGCCCGCAAGGGCCTGTAGGGGCCCACAGTGTTTCTGTCAGGTTCCGTAGAGTTCCGTAGGGGCCATAGGTTTCCGTAGCGGCTGGTAGTATTCCGTAGGGGTCTGTAGGGTTCCGTAGGCACCTGCAGTGTTCTGTAGGAGCCCATAGGGTTTTAGTGAGGTTCCGTTGTGTTGCTAAGGGTCTTTAGAGTGCTGTCGGGTCCTGGAGTATTCTGTAGGGTTCCAGAGGGGCTCGTAGGGTTCCGTTGAAATCTGTAGGGTTCCCTAGGGGCCCGTGGAGTCCCGTAGATTTCCGTAGGGGCCTGTAGGGTTGTGTAAGTGCCCGCAGGGGTTGGTAGGAGCTTGTAGAGTTCCATAAGTTTCCAGAGGGTTGTGTAGGGTTCCGTAGGGGCCGGTGGTGTTCCCTAGGGGCCTGTAGAGTCTCTTACGGTTCCGTAGGGGCCTGTGGTGTTCCCTAAGGGCCTGTAGAGTCTCGTACGGTTCCGTAGGGGCCTGTGGTGTTCCCTAGAGGCCTCTAGAGTCTCGTACAGTTCCGTAGGGTCCTGTAGGTTTCCATAAGCGCCCGCAGAGGTCTGAAGGGGCCCGTACTTTTCCGTAAGGATCTACAGGGCTCCGTAGAGCTTTGTAGGTTCCCTAGAGGCCTGTAGAGTACCGCAGGAGCCAGTAGAGTTCTGTAGGGGCCCGTAGGGTTCCTTCCGTAGGGGCTGGCAGTGTTCCGTAGGGGCCTGTAGGGTTGTGTAAGTGCCCGCAGGAGTCTGTAGGAGTCTGTGGGATTCTGTAAGGTTCTGGAGGGTTCTGCAGGGTTCTGTAGGGGCCCGTAGAGTTCCGTAGTGGCTGGTAAAGTTCCGTAGGGCCCTGTGGGGTTCTGTATGGACCTGTAGGGTTCTGTAGGGGCCTGCAGGGTTCTGTAAGTGCCCGCAGGTGTCTGTAGGGTTCCGTAGGCGCCTGCAGTGTTCTGTAGGAGCCCATAGGGTTTTAGTGAGGTTCCGTTGTGTTGCTAAGGGTCTTGTAGAGTGCTGTCGGGTCCTGGAGTATTCTGTAGGGTTGCAGAGGGGCTCGTAGGTTTCCGTTGAAATCTGTAGGCTTCCCTAGGGGCCCGTGGAGTCCCGTAGATTTCCGTAGGGACCTGTAGGGTTGTGTAAGTGCCCGCAGGGGTTGGTAGGAGCTTGTAGGGTGCCATAAGTTTCCAGAGGGTTGTGTAGGGTTCCGTAGGGGCCTGTGGTGTTCCCTAGGGGCCTCTAGAGTCTCGTAGAGTTCCGTAGGGTCCTGTAGGTTTCCATAAGCGCCCGCAGAGGTCTGAAGGGGCCCGTACTGTTCCGTAAGGATCCATAGGGCTCCGTAGAGCTTCGTAGGTTTCCTAGAGGCCTGTAGAGTACCGCAGGAGCCAGTAGTGTTCTGTAGGGGCCCGTAGGGTTCCTTCCACAGGGGCTGGCAGTGTTCCGTAGGGTCCTCTAGGGTTGAGTAAGTGCCCGCAGGAGTCTGTAGGAATCCGTGGGATTCTGTAACGTTCTGGAGGGTTCTGCAGGGTTCCGTAGGGGCCCGTAGAGTTCCGTAGTGGCTGGTAACGTTCCGTAGGGCCCTGTACCGTTCCGTAACTGCCTGCAAGGGTCTTTAGGCTTCCGTAGGGGCTGGTAGGGTTCCATAAAGTTCCGTGGGTTCCTGCAGAGTTCTGCAAGTGCCCGCAAGGGCCTGTAGGGGCCCACAGTGTTTCTGTCAGGTTCCGTAGAGTTCCGTAGGGGCCATAGGTTTCCGTAGCGGCTGGTAGTATTCCGTAGGGGTCTGTAGGGTTCCGTAGGCACCTGCAGTGTTCTGTAGGAGCCCATAGGGTTTTAGTGAGGTTCCGTTGTGTTGCTAAGGGTCTTTAGAGTGCTGTCGGGTCCTGGAGTATTCTGTAGGGTTCCAGAGGGGCTCGTAGGGTTCCGTTGAAATCTGTAGGGTTCCCTAGGGGCCCGTGGAGTCCCGTAGATTTCCGTAAAGGCCTGTAGGGTTGTGTAAGTGCCCGCAGGGGTTGGTAGGAGCTTGTAGAGTTCCATAAGTTTCCAGAGGGTTGTGTAGGGTTCCGTAGGGGCCGGTGGTGTTCCCTAGGGGCCTGTAGAGTCTCTTACGGTTCCGTAGGGGCCTGTGGTGTTCCCTAAGGGCCTGTAGAGTCTCGTACAGTTTCGTAGGGGCCTGTGGTGTTCCCTAGAGGCCTGTAGAGTCTCGTACAGTTCCGTAGGGTCCTGTAGGTTTCCATAAGCGCCCGCAGAGGTCTGAAGGGGCCCGTACTTTTCCGTAAGGATCTACAGGGCTCCGTAGAGCTTTGTAGGTTCCCTAGAGGCCTGTAGAGTACCGCAGGAGCCAGTAGAGTTCTGTAGGGGCCCGTAGGGTTCCTTCCACAGGGGCTGGCAGTGTTCCGTAGGGGCCTGTAGGGTTGTGTAAGTGCCCGCAGGAGTCTGTAGGAGTCTGTGGGATTCTGTAAGGTTCTGGAGGGTTCTGCAGGGTTCTGTAGGGGCCCGTAGAGTTCCGTAGTGGCTGGTAAAGTTCCGTAGGGCCCTGTGGGGTTCTGTATGGACCTGTAGGGTTCTGTAGGGGCCTGCAGGGTTCTGTAAGTGCCCGCAGGTGTCTGTAGGGTTCCGTAGGCGCCTGCAGTGTTCTGTAGGAGCCCATAGGGTTTTAGTGAGGTTCCGTTGTGTTGCTAAGGGTCTTGTAGAGTGCTGTCGGGTCCTGGAGTATTCTGTAGGGTTGCAGAGGGGCTCGTAGGGTTCCGTTGAAATCTGTAGGGTTCCCTAGGGGCCCGTGGAGTCCCGTAGATTTCCGTAGGGACCTGTAGGGTTGTGTAAGTGCCCGCAGGGGTTGGTAGGAGCTTGTAGGGTGCCATAAGTTTCCAGAGGGTTGTGTAGGGTTCCGTAGGGGCCTGTGGTGTTCCCTAGGGGCCTGTAGAGTCTCGTACGTTTCTGTAGGGGCCTGTGGTGTTCCCTAGGGGCCTGTAGAGCCTTGTACGGTTCCGTAGGGGCCTGTAGTGTTCCCTAGGGGCCTCTAGAGCCTCGTACAGTTCCGTAGGGTCCTGTAGGTTTCCATAAGCGCCCGCAGAGGTCTGAAGGGGCCCGTACTGTTCCGTAAGGATCTACAGGGCTCCGTAGAGCTTCGTAGGTTTCCTAGAGGCCTGTAGAGTACCGCAGGAGCCAGTAGTGTTCTGTAGGGGCCCGTACGATTCCTTCCACAGGGGCTGGCAGTGTTCCGTAGGGGCCTCTAGGGTTGTGTATGTGCCTGCAGGAGTCTGTAGGAGTCTGTGGGATTCTGTAAGGTTCTGGAGGGTTCTGCAGGGTTCTGTAGGGGCCCGTAGAGTTCCGTAGTGGCTGGTAAAGTTCCGTAGGGCCCTGTGGGGTTCTGTATGGACCTGTAGGGTTCCGTAGGGGTCTGCAGGGTTCTGTAAGTGCCTGCAGGTGTCTGTAGGGTTCCGTAGGGGTCTGTAGGGTTCCGTAGGCACCTGCAGTGTTCTGTAGGAGCCCATAGGGTTTTAGTGAGGTTCCGTTGTGTTGCTAAGGGTCTTGTAGAGTGCTGTCGGGTCCTGGAGTATTCTGTAGGGTTCCAGAGGGGCTCGTAGGGTTCCGTCAAAATCTGTAGGGTTCCCTAGGGGCCTGTAGAGTCCCGTAGATTTCCGTAGGGACCTGTAGGGTTGTGTAAGTGCCCGCAGGGGTTGGTAGGAGCTTGTAGGGTTCCATAAGTTTCCAGAGGGTTGTGTAGGGTTCCGTAGGGGCCTGTGGTGTTCCCTAGGGGCCTGTAGAGTCTCGTACGTTTCCGTAGGGGCCTGTGGTGTTCCCTAGGGGCCTGTAGAGCCTTCTACGGTTCCGTAGGGGCCTGTAGTGTTCCCTAGGGGCCTCTAGAGTCTCGTACAGTTCCGTAGGGTCCTGTAGGTTTCCATAAGCGCCCGCAGAGGTCTGAAGGGGCCCGTACTGTTCCGTAAGGATCCATAGGGCTCCGTAGAGCTTCGTAGGTTCCCTAGAGGCCTGTAGAGTACCGCAGGAGCCAGTAGTGTTCTGTAGGGGCCCGTAAGGTTCCTTCCGTAGGGGCTGGCAGTGTTCCGTAGGGGCCTGTAGGGTTGTGTATGTGCCTGCAGGAGTCTGTAGGAGTCTGTGGGATTCTGTAAGGTTCCGGAGGGTTCTGCAGGGTTCCGTAGGGGCCCGTAGAGTTCCGTAGTGGCTGGTAAAGTTCCGTAGGGCCCTGTGGGGTTCTGTATGGACCTGTAGGGTTCCGTAGGGGCCTGCAGGGTTCTGTAAGTGCCCGCAGGTGTCTGTAGGGTTCCGTAGGGATCTGTAGGGTTCCATAGGAACCTGCAGTGTTCTGTAGGAGCCCATAGGGTTTTAGTGAGGTTCCGTTGTGTTGCTAAGGGTCTTGTAGAGTGCTGTCGGGTCCTGGAGTATTCTGTAGGGTTGCAGAGGGGCTCGTAGGGTTCCGTCAAAATCTGTAGGGTTCCCTAGGGGCCTGTAGAGTCCCGTAGATTTCCGTAAAGGCCTGTAGGGTTGTGTAAGTGCCCGCAGGGGTTGGTAGGATCTTGTAGGGTTCCATAAGTCTCCAGAGGGTTGTGTAGGGTTCCGTAGGGGCCGGTGGTGTTCCCTAGGGGCCTGTAGAGTCTCGTACGGTTCCGTAGGGGCCTGTGGTGTTCCCTAAGGGCCTGTAGAGTCTCGTACGGTTCCGTAGGGGCCTGTGGTGTTCCCTAGAGGCCTGTAGAGTCTCGTACAGTTTCGTAGGGGCCTGTGGTGTTCCCTAAGGGCCTGTAGAGTCTCGTACGGTTCCGTAGGGGCCTGTGGTGTTCCCTAGAGGCCTGTAGAGTCTCGTACAGTTCCGTAGGGTCCTGTAGGTTTCCATAAGCACCCGCAGAGGTCTGAAGGGGCCCGTACTTTTCCGTAAGGATCTACAGGGCTCCGTAGAGCTTTGTAGGTTCCCTAGAGGCCTGTAGAGTACCGCAGGAGCCAGTAGGGTTCTGTAGGGGCCCGTAGGGTTCCTTCCGTAGGGGCTGGCAGTGTTCCGTAGGGGCCTGTAGGGTTGTGTAAGTGCCCACAGCAGTCTGTAGGAGTCCGTGGGATTCTGTAAGGTTCTGGAGGGTTCTGCAGGGTTCTGTAGGGGCCCGTAGAGTTCCGTAGTGGCTGGTAAAGTTCCGTAGGGCCCTGTGGGGTTCTGTATGGACCTGTAGGGTTCTGTAGGGGCCTGCAGGGTTCTGTAAGTGCCCGCAGGTGTCTGTAGGGTTCCGTAGGCGCCTGCAGTGTTCTGTAGGAGCCCATAGGGTTTTAGTGAGGTTCCGTTGTGTTGCTAAGGGTCTTGTAGAGTGCTGTCGGGTCCTGGAGTATTCTGTAGGGTTCCAGAGGGGCTCGTAGGGTTCCGTTGAAATCTGTAGGCTTCCCTAGGGGCCCGTGGAGTCCCGTAGATTTCCGTAGGGACCTGTAGGGTTGTGTAAGTGCCCGCAGGGGTTGGTAGGAGCTTGTAGGGTGCCATAAGTTTCCAGAGGGTTGTGTAGGGTTCCGTAGGGGCCTGTGGTGTTCCCTAGGGGCCTCTAGAGTCTCGTACAGTTCCGTAGGGTCCTGTAGGTTTCCATAAGCGCCCGCAGAGGTCTGAAGGGGCCCGTACTGTTCCGTAAGGATCCATAGGGCTCCGTAGAGCTTCGTAGGTTCCCTAGAGGCCTGTAGAGTACCGCAGGAGCCAGTAGTGTTCTGTAGGGGCCCGTAAGGTTCCTTCCGTAGGGGCTGGCAGTGTTCCGTAGGGGCCTCTAGGGTTGTGTATGTGCCTGCAGGAGTCTGTAGGAGTCTGTGGGATTCTGTAAGGTTCTGGAGGGTTCTGCAGGGTTCTGTAGGGGCCCGTAGAGTTCCGTAGTGGCTGGTAAAGTTCCGTAGGGCCCTGTGGGGTTCTGTATGGACCTGTAGGGTTCCGTAGGGGTCTGCAGGGTTCTGTAAGTGCCTGCAGGTGTCTGTAGGGTTCCGTAGGGGTCTGTAGGGTTCCGTAGGCACCTGCAGTGTTCTGTAGGAGCCCATAGGGTTTTAGTGAGGTTCCGTTGTGTTGCTAAGGGTCTTGTAGAGTGCTGTCGGGTCCTGGAGTATTCTGTAGGGTTGCAGAGGGGCTCGTAGGGTTCCGTCAAAATCTGTAGGGTTCCCTAGGGGCCTGTAGAGTCCCGTAGATTTCCGTAAAGGCCTGTAGGGTTGTGTAAGTGCCCGCAGGGGTTGGTAGGAGCTTGTAGGGTTCCATAAGTTTCCAGAGGGTTGTGTAGGGTTCCGTAGGGGCCTGTGGTGTTCCCTAGGGGCCTGTAGAGTCTCGTACGGTTCCGTAGGGGCCTGTGGTGTTCCCTAGGGGCCTGTAGAGCCTTGTACGGTTCCGTAGGGGCCTGTAGTGTTCCCTAGGGGCCTCTAGAGTCTCGTACAGTTCCGTAGGGTCCTGTAGGTTTCCATAAGCGCCCGCAGAGGTCTGAAGGGGCCCGTACTGTTCCGTAAGGATCCATAGGGCTCCGTAGAGCTTCGTAGGTTCCCTAGAGGCCTGTAGAGTACCGCAGGAGCCAGTAGTGTTCTGTAGGGGCCCGTAAGGTTCCTTCCGTAGGGGCTGGCAGTGTTCCGTAGGGGCCTGTAGGGTTGTGTATGTGCCTGCAGGAGTCTGTAGGAGTCTGTGGGATTCTGTAAGGTTCCGGAGGGTTCTGCAGGGTTCCGTAGGGGCCCGTAGAGTTCCGTAGTGGCTGGTAAAGTTCCGTAGGGCCCTGTGGGGTTCTGTATGGACCTGTAGGGTTCCGTAGGGGCCTGCAGGGTTCTGTAAGTGCCCGCAGGTGTCTGTAGGGTTCCGTAGGGGTCTGTAGGGTTCCGTAGGCACCTGCAGTGTTCTGTAGGAGCCCATAGGGTTTTAGTGAGGTTCCGTTGTGTTGCTAAGGGTCTTGTAGAGTGCTGTCAGGTCCTGGAGTATTCTGTAGGGTTGCAGAGGGGCTCGTAGGGTTCCGTCAAAATCTGTAGGGTTCCCTAGGGGCCTGTAGAGTCCCGTAGATTTCCGTAAAGGCCTGTAGGGTTGTGTAAGTGCCCGCAGGGGTTGGTAGGATCTTGTAGGGTTCCATAAGTCTCCAGAGGGTTGTGTAGGGTTCCGTAGGGGCCGGTGGTGTTCCCTAGGGGCCTGTAGAGTCTCGTACGGTTCCGTAGGGGCCTGTGGTGTTCCCTAAGGGCCTGTAGAGTCTCGTACGGTTCCGTAGGGGCCTGTGGTGTTCCCTAGAGGCCTGTAGAGTCTCGTACAGTTTCGTAGGGGCCTGTGGTGTTCCCTAAGGGCCTGTAGAGTCTCGTACGGTTCCGTAGGGGCCTGTGGTGTTCCCTAGAGGCCTGTAGAGTCTCGTACAGTTCCGTAGGGTCCTGTAGGTTTCCATAAGCGCCCGCAGAGGTCTGAAGGGGCCCGTACTTTTCCGTAAGGATCTACAGGGCTCCGTAGAGCTTTGTAGGTTCCCTAGAGGCCTGTAGAGTACCGCAGGAGCCAGTAGAGTTCTGTAGGGGCCCGTAGGGTTCCTTCCGTAGGGGCTGGCAGTGTTCCGTAGGGGCCTGTAGGGTTGTGTAAGTGCCCGCAGGAGTCTGTAGGAGTCTGTGGGATTCTGTAAGGTTCTGGAGGGTTCTGCAGGGTTCTGTAGGGGCCCGTAGAGTTCCGTAGTGGCTGGTAAAGTTCCGTAGGGCCCTGTGGGGTTCTGTATGGACCTGTAGGGTTCCGTAGGGGCCTGCAGGGTTCTGTAAGTGCCCGCAGGTGTCTGTAGGGTTCCGTAGGCGCCTGCAGTGTTCTGTAGGAGCCCATAGGGTTTTAGTGAGGTTCCGTTGTGTTGCTAAGGGTCTTGTAGAGTGCTGTCGGGTCCTGGAGTATTCTGTAGGGTTCCAGAGGGGCTCGTAGGGTTCCGTTGAAATCTGTAGGCTTCCCTAGGGGCCCGTGGAGTCCCGTAGATTTCCGTAGGGGCCTGTAGGGTTGTGTAAGTGCCCGCAGGGGTTGGTAGGAGCTTGTAGGGTGCCATAAGTTTCCAGAGGGTTGTGTAGGGTTCCGTAGGGGCCTGTGGTGTTCCCTAGGGGCCTCTAGAGTCTCGTACAGTTCCGTAGGGTCCTGTAGGTTTCCATAAGCGTCCGCAGAGGTCTGAAGGGGCCCGTACTGTTCCGTAAGGATCCATAGGGCTCCGTAGAGCTTCGTAGGTTTCCTAGAGGCCTGTAGAGTACCGCAGGAGCCAGTAGTGTTCTGTAGGGGCCCGTAGGGTTCCTTCCATAGGGGCTGGCAGTGTTCCGTAGGGTCCTCTAGGGTTGAGTAAGTGCCCGCAGGAGTCTGTAGGAATCCGTGGGATTCTGTAACGTTCTGGAGGGTTCTGCAGGGTTCCGTAGGGGCCCGTAGAGTTCCGTAGTGGCTGGTAACGTTCCGTAGGGCCCTGTACCGTTCCGTAACTGCCTGCAAGGGTCTTTAGGCTTCCGTAGGGGCTGGTAGGGTACCATAAAGTTCCGTGGGTTCATGCAGAGTTCTGCAAGTGCCCGCAAGGGCCTGTAGGGGCCCACAGTGTTTCTGTCAGGTTCCGTAGAGTTCCGTAGGGGCCATAGGTTTCCGTAGCGGCTGGTAGTATTCCGTAGGGGTCTGTAGGGTTCCGTAGGCACCTGCAGTGTTCTGTAGGAGCCCATAGGGTTTTAGTGAGGTTCCGTTGTGTTGCTAAGGGTCTTTAGAGTGCTGTCGGGTCCTGGAGTATTCTGTAGGGTTCCAGAGGGGCTCGTAGGGTTCCGTTGAAATCTGTAGGGTTCCCTAGGGGCCCGTGGAGTCCCGTAGATTTCCGTAGGGGCCTGTAGGGTTGTGTAAGTGCCCGCAGGGGTTGGTAGGAGCTTGTAGAGTTCCATAAGTTTCCAGAGGGTTGTGTAGGGTTCCGTAGGGGCCGGTGGTGTTCCCTAGGGGCCTGTAGAGTCTCTTACGGTTCCGTAGGGGCCTGTGGTGTTCCCTAAGGGCCTGTAGAGTCTCGTACGGTTCCGTAGGGGCCTGTGGTGTTCCCTAGAGGCCTGTAGAGTCTCGTACAGTTCCGTAGGGTCCTGTAGGTTTCCATAAGCACCCGCAGAGGTCTGAAGGGGCCCGTACTTTTCCGTAAGCATCTACAGGGCTCCGTAGAGCTTTGTAGGTTCCCTAGAGGCCTGTAGAGTACCGCAGGAGCCAGTAGAGTTCTGTAGGGGCCCGTAGGGTTCCTTCCGTAGGGGCTGGCAGTGTTCCGTAGGGGCCTCTAGGGTTGTGTAAGTGCCCGCAGGAGTCTGTAGGAGTCTGTGGGATTCTGTAAGGTTCTGGAGGGTTCTGCAGGGTTCTGTAGGGGCCCGTAGAGTTCCGTAGTGGCTGGTAAAGTTCCGTAGGGCCCTGTGGGGTTCTGTATGGACCTGTAGGGTTCTGTAGGGGCCTGCAGGGTTCTGTAAGTGCCCGCAGGTGTCTGTAGGGTTCCGTAGGCGCCTGCAGTGTTCTGTAGGAGCCCATAGGGTTTTAGTGAGGTTCCGTTGTGTTGCTAAGGGTCTTGTAGAGTGCTGTCGGGTCCTGGAGTATTCTGTAGGGTTGCAGAGGGGCTCGTAGGGTTCCGTCAAAATCTGTAGGGTTCCCTAGGGGCCTGTAGAGTCCCGTAGATTTCCGTAGGGACCTGTAGGGTTGTGTAAGTGCCCGCAGGGGTTGGTAGGAGCTTGTAGGGTTCCATAAGTTTCCAGAGGGTTGTGTAGGGTTCCGTAGGGGCCTGTGGTGTTCCCTAGGGGCCTGTAGAGTCTCGTACGGTTCCGTAGGGGCCTGTGGTGTTCCCTAGGGGCCTGTAGAGCCTTGTACGGTTCCGTAGGGGCCTGTAGTGTTCCCTAGGGGCCTCTAGAGTCTCGTACAGTTCCGTAGGGTCCTGTAGGTTTCCATAAGCGCCCGCAGAGGTCTGAAGGGGCCCGTACTGTTCCGTAAGGATCCATAGGGCTCCGTAGAGCTTCGTAGGTTCCCTAGAGGCCTGTAGAGTACCGCAGGAGCCAGTAGTGTTCTGTAGGGGCCCGTAAGGTTCCTTCCGTAGGGGCTGGCAGTGTTCCGTAGGGGCCTGTAGGGTTGTGTATGTGCCTGCAGGAGTCTGTAGGAGTCTGTGGGATTCTGTAAGGTTCCGGAGGGTTCTGCAGGGTTCCGTAGGGGCCCGTAGAGTTCCGTAGTGGCTGGTAAAGTTCCGTAGGGCCCTGTGGGGTTCTGTATGGACCTGTAGGGTTCCGTAGGGGCCTGCAGGGTTCTGTAAGTGCCCGCAGGTGTCTGTAGGGTTCCGTAGGGGTCTGTAGGGTTCCGTAGGCACCTGCAGTGTTCTGTAGGAGCCCATAGGGTTTTAGTGAGGTTCCGTTGTGTTGCTAAGGGTCTTGTAGAGTGCTGTCAGGTCCTGGAGTATTCTGTAGGGTTGCAGAGGGGCTCGTAGGGTTCCGTCAAAATCTGTAGGGTTCCCTAGGGGCCTGTAGAGTCCCGTAGATTTCCGTAAAGGCCTGTAGGGTTGTGTAAGTGCCCGCAGGGGTTGGTAGGATCTTGTAGGGTTCCATAAGTCTCCAGAGGGTTGTGTAGGGTTCCGTAGGGGCCGGTGGTGTTCCCTAGGGGCCTGTAGAGTCTCGTACGGTTCCGTAGGGGCCTGTGGTGTTCCCTAAGGGCCTGTAGAGTCTCGTACGGTTCCGTAGGGGCCTGTGGTGTTCCCTAGAGGCCTGTAGAGTCTCGTACAGTTTCGTAGGGGCCTGTGGTGTTCCCTAAGGGCCTGTAGAGTCTCGTACGGTTCCGTAGGGGCCTGTGGTGTTCCCTAGAGGCCTGTAGAGTCTCGTACAGTTCCGTAGGGTCCTGTAGGTTTCCATAAGCGCCCGCAGAGGTCTGAAGGGGCCCGTACTTTTCCGTAAGGATCTACAGGGCTCCGTAGAGCTTTGTAGGTTCCCTAGAGGCCTGTAGAGTACCGCAGGAGCCAGTAGAGTTCTGTAGGGGCCCGTAGGGTTCCTTCCGTAGGGGCTGGCAGTGTTCCGTAGGGGCCTGTAGGGTTGTGTAAGTGCCCGCAGGAGTCTGTAGGAGTCTGTGGGATTCTGTAAGGTTCTGGAGGGTTCTGCAGGGTTCTGTAGGGGCCCGTAGAGTTCCGTAGTGGCTGGTAAAGTTCCGTAGGGCCCTGTGGGGTTCTGTATGGACCTGTAGGGTTCTGTAGGGGCCTGCAGGGTTCTGTAAGTGCCCGCAGGTGTCTGTAGGGTTCCGTAGGCGCCTGCAGTGTTCTGTAGGAGCCCATAGGGTTTTAGTGAGGTTCCGTTGTGTTGCTAAGGGTCTTGTAGAGTGCTGTCGGGTCCTGGAGTATTCTGTAGGGTTGCAGAGGGGCTCGTAGGGTTCTGTTGAAATCTGTAGGCTTCCCTAGGGGCCCGTGGAGTCCCGTAGATTTCCGTAGGGGCCTGTAGGGTTGTGTAAGTGCCCGCAGGGGTTGGTAGGAGCTTGTAGGGTGCCATAAGTTTCCAGAGGGTTGTGTAGGGTTCCGTAGGGGCCTGTGGTGTTCCCTAGGGGCCTCTAGAGTCTCGTACAGTTCCGTAGGGTCCTGTAGGTTTCCATAAGCGCCCGCAGAGGTCTGAAGGGGCCCGTACTGTTCCGTAAGGATCCATAGGGCTCCGTAGAGCTTCGTAGGTTTCCTAGAGGCCTGTAGAGTACCGCAGGAGCCAGTAGTGTTCTGTAGGGGCCCGTAGGGTTCCTTCCACAGGGGCTGGCAGTGTTCCGTAGGGTCCTCTAGGGTTGAGTAAGTGCCCGCAGGAGTCTGTAGGAATCCGTGGGATTCTGTAACGTTCTGGAGGGTTCTGCAGGGTTCCGTAGGGGCCCGTAGAGTTCCGTAGTGGCTGGTAACGTTCCGTAGGGCCCTGTACCGTTCCGTAACTGCCTGCAAGGGTCTTTAGGCTTCCGTAGGGGCTGGTAGGGTTCCATAAAGTTCCGTGGGTTCCTGCAGAGTTCTGCAAGTGCCCGCAAGGGCCTGTAGGGGCCCACAGTGTTTCTGTCAGGTTCCGTAGAGTTCCGTAGGGGCCATAGGTTTCCGTAGCGGCTGGTAGTATTCCGTAGGGGTCTGTAGGGTTCCGTAGGCACCTGCAGTGTTCTGTAGGAGCCCATAGGGTTTTAGTGAGGTTCCGTTGTGTTGCTAAGGGTCTTTAGAGTGCTGTCGGGTCCTGGAGTATTCTGTAGGGTTCCAGAGGGGCTCGTAGGGTTCCGTTGAAATCTGTAGGGTTCCCTAGGGGCCCGTGGAGTCCCGTAGATTTCCGTAAAGGCCTGTAGGGTTGTGTAAGTGCCCGCAGGGGTTGGTAGGAGCTTGTAGAGTTCCATAAGTTTCCAGAGGGTTGTGTAGGGTTCCGTAGGGGCCGGTGGTGTTCCCTAGGGGCCTGTAGAGTCTCTTACGGTTCCGTAGGGGCCTGTGGTGTTCCCTAAGGGCCTGTAGAGTCTCGTACGGTTCCGTAGGGGCCTGTGGTGTTCCCTAGAGGCCTCTAGAGTCTCGTACAGTTCCGTAGGGTCCTGTAGGTTTCCATAAGCGCCCGCAGAGGTCTGAAGGGGCCCGTACTTTTCCGTAAGGATCTACAGGGCTCCGTAGAGCTTTGTAGGTTCCCTAGAGGCCTGTAGAGTACCGCAGGAGCCAGTAGAGTTCTGTAGGGGCCCGTAGGGTTCCTTCCACAGGGGCTGGCAGTGTTCCGTAGGGGCCTGTAGGGTTGTGTAAGTGCCCGCAGGAGTCTGTAGGAGTCTGTGGGATTCTGTAAGGTTCTGGAGGGTTCTGCAGGGTTCTGTAGGGGCCCGTAGAGTTCCGTAGT
>NW_027414649.1:0-38600 GCF_964106895.1 Numenius arquata | reverse complement strand
ACGGAACTCTACGGAACCTGGCAGAAACACTGTGGGCCCCTACAGGCCCTTGCGGGCACTTGCAGAACTCTGCAGGAACCCACGGAACTTTATGGAACCCTACCAGCCCCTACGGAAGCCTAAAGACCCTTGCAGGCAGTTACGGAACGGTACAGGGCCCTAGGGAACTTTACCAGCCACTACGGAACTCTACGGGCCCCTACGGAACCCTGCAGAACCCTCCAGAACCTTACAGAATCCCACGGATTCCTACAGACTCCTGCGGGCACTTACTCAACCCTAGAGGACCCTACGGAACACTACTGGCTCCTACGGTACTCCACAGGCCTCTAGGGAACCTACGAAGCTCTACGGAACCCTATGGATCCTTACGGAACAGTACGGGCCCCTTCAGACCTCTGTGGGCGCTTATGGAAACCTACAGGACCCTACCGAAACTGTACGAGACTCTACAGGCCCCTAGGGAACACCACAGGCCCCTACGGAACCCTATACAACCCTCCGGAAACATATGGCACCCTACAAGCTCCTACCAACCCCTGCGGGCACTTACACAACCCTACAGGCCCCTACGGAAATCTATGGGACTCTACGGGCCCCTAGGGAACCCTTCAGATTTCGACGGAACCCGACCAGCCCCTCTGGAACCCTACAGAATACTCCAGGACCCGACAGCACTCTACAAGACCCTTAGCAACACAACGGAACCTCACTAAAACCCTATGGGCTCCTACAGAATACTGCAGGTGCCTACGGAACCCTACAGACACCTACGGGCACTTACAGAACACTGCAGGCCCCTACGGAACCCTACAGGTCCATACAGAACCCCACAGGGCCCTAGGGAACTTTACCAGCCACTACGGAACTCTACGGGCCCCTACGGAACCCTGCAGAACCCTCCGGAACCTTACAGAATCCCACAGACTCCTACAGACTTCTGCGGGCACTTAAACAACCCTAGAGGACCCTACGGAACACTGCCAGCCCCTATGGAAGGAACCCTACGGGCCCCTACAGAACACTACTGGCTCCTGCGGTACTCCACAGGCCTCTAGGGAACCTACGAAGCTCTACGGAGCCCTATGGATCCTTACGGAACAGTACGGGCCCCTTCAGACCTCTGCGGGCGCTTATGGAAACCTACAGGACCCTACGGAACTGTACGAGACTCTACAGGCCCCTAGGGAACACCACAGGCCCCTACGGAACCGTACGAGACTCTACAGGCCCTTAGGGAACACCACAGGCCCCTACGGAACCCTACACAACCCTCTGGAAACTTATGGAACCCTACAAGCTCCTACCAACCCCTGCGAGCACTTACACAACCCTACAGGTCCCTACGGCAATCTACGGGACTCTATGGGCCCCTAGGGAACCCTACAGATTTCGACGGAACCCGACCAGCCCCTCTGGAACCCTACAGAATACTCCAGGACCCGACAGCACTCTACAAGACCCTTAGCAACACAACGGAACCTCACTAAAACCCTATGGGCTCCTACAGAACACTGTAGGCGCCTACGGAAACCTACAGACCCCTACAGAATACTACCAGCCACTACAGAAAAATATGGCCCCTCCGGAACTCTACGGAACCTGGCAGAAACACTGTGGGCCCCTACAGGCCCTTGCGGGCACTTGCAGAACTCTGCAGGAACCCACGGAACTTTATGGAACCCTACCAGCCCCTACGGAAGCCTAAAGACCCTTGCAGGCAGTTACGGAACGGTACAGGGCCCTAGGGAACTTTACCAGCCACTACGGAACTCTACGGGCCCCTACGGAACCCTGCAGAACCCTCCAGAACCTTACAGAATCCCACGGATTCCTACAGACTCCTGCGGGCACTTACTCAACCCTAGAGGACCCTACGGAACACTACTGGCTCCTACGGTACTCCACAGGCCTCTAGGGAACCTACGAAGCTCTACGGAACCCTATGGATCCTTACGGAACAGTACGGGCCCCTTCAGACCTCTGCGGGCGCTTATGGAAACCTACAGGACCCTACCGAAACTGTACGAGACTCTACAGGCCCCTAGGGAACACCACAGGCCCCTACGGAACCCTACACAACCCTCCGGAAACATATGGCACCCTACAAGCTCCTACCAACCCCTGCGGGCACTTACACAACCCTACAGGCCCCTACGGAAATCTATGGGACTCTACGGGCCCCTAGGGAACCCTTCAGATTTCGACGGAACCCGACCAGCCCCTCTGGAACCCTACAGAATACTCCAGGACCCGACAGCACTCTACAAGACCCTTAGCAACACAACGGAACCTCACTAAAACCCTATGGGCTCCTACAGAATACTGCAGGTGCCTACGGAACCCTACAGACACCTACGGGCACTTACAGAACACTGCAGGCCCCTACGGAACCCTACAGGTCCATACAGAACCCCACAGGGCCCTAGGGAACTTTACCAGCCACTACGGAACTCTACGGGCCCCTACGGAACCCTGCAGAACCCTCCGGAACCTTACAGAATCCCACAGACTCCTACAGACTTCTGCGGGCACTTAAACAACCCTAGAGGACCCTACGGAACACTGCCAGCCCCTATGGAAGGAACCCTACGGGCCCCTACAGAACACTACTGGCTCCTGCGGTACTCCACAGGCCTCTAGGGAACCTACGAAGCTCTACGGAGCCCTATGGATCCTTACGGAACAGTACGGGCCCCTTCAGACCTCTGCGGGCGCTTATGGAAACCTACAGGACCCTACGGAACTGTACGAGACTCTACAGGCCCCTAGGGAACACCACAGGCCCCTACGGAACCGTACGAGACTCTACAGGCCCTTAGGGAACACCACAGGCCCTTACGGAACCCTACACAACCCTCTGGAAACTTATGGAACCCTACAAGCTCCTACCAACCCCTGCGAGCACTTACACAACCCTACAGGTCCCTACGGCAATCTACGGGACTCTATGGGCCCCTAGGGAACCCTACAGATTTCGATGGAACCCTACGAGCCCCTCTGGAACCCTACAGAATACTCCAGGACCCGACAGCACTCTACAAGACCCTTAGCAACACAACGGAACCTCACTAAAACCCTATGGGCTCCTACAGAACACTGTAGGTGCCTACGGAAACCTACAGACCCCTACAGAATACTACCAGCCACTACAGAAAAATATGGCCCCTACGGAACTCTACGGAACCTGGCAGAAACACTGTGCGCCCCTACAGGCCCTTGCGGGCACTTGCAGAACTCTGCAGGAACCCACGGAACTTTATGGAACCCTACCAGCCCCTACGGAAGCCTAAAGACCCTTGCAGGCAGTTACGGAACGGTACAGGGCCCTAGGGAACTTTACCAGCCACTACGGAACTCTACGGGCCCCTACGGAACCCTGCAGAACCCTCCAGAACCTTACAGAATCCCACGGATTCCTACAGACTCCTGCGGGCACTTACTCAACCCTAGAGGACCCTACGGAACACTACTGGCTCCTACGGTACTCCACAGGCCTCTAGGGAACCTACGAAGCTCTACGGAACCCTATGGATCCTTACGGAACAGTACGGGCCCCTTCAGACCTCTGCGGGCGCTTATGGAAACCTACAGGACCCTACCGAAACTGTACGAGACTCTACAGGCCCCTAGGGAACACCACAGGCCCCTACGGAACCCTACACAACCCTCCGGAAACATATGGCACCCTACAAGCTCCTACCAACCCCTGCGGGCACTTACACAACCCTACAGGCCCCTACGGAAATCTATGGGACTCTACGGGCCCCTAGGGAACCCTTCAGATTTCGACGGAACCCGACCAGCCCCTCTGGAACCCTACAGAATACTCCAGGACCCGACAGCACTCTACAAGACCCTTAGCAACACAACGGAACCTCACTAAAACCCTATGGGCTCCTACAGAATACTGCAGGTGCCTACGGAACCCTACAGACACCTACGGGCACTTACAGAACACTGCAGGCCCCTACGGAACCCTACAGGTCCATACAGAACCCCACAGGGCCCTAGGGAACTTTACCAGCCACTACGGAACTCTACGGGCCCCTACGGAACCCTGCAGAACCCTCCGGAACCTTACAGAATCCCACAGACTCCTACAGACTTCTGCGGGCACTTAAACAACCCTAGAGGACCCTACGGAACACTGCCAGCCCCTATGGAAGGAACCCTACGGGCCCCTACAGAACACTACTGGCTCCTGCGGTACTCCACAGGCCTCTAGGGAACCTACGAAGCTCTACGGAGCCCTATGGATCCTTACGGAACAGTACGGGCCCCTTCAGACCTCTGCGGGCGCTTATGGAAACCTACAGGACCCTACGGAACTGTACGAGACTCTACAGGCCCCTAGGGAACACCACAGGCCCCTACGGAACCGTACGAGACTCTACAGGCCCTTAGGGAACACCACAGGCCCCTACGGAACCCTACACAACCCTCTGGAAACTTATGGAACCCTACAAGCTCCTACCAACCCCTGCGAGCACTTACACAACCCTACAGGTCCCTACGGCAATCTACGGGACTCTATGGGCCCCTAGGGAACCCTACAGATTTCGATGGAACCCTACGAGCCCCTCTGGAACCCTACAGAATACTCCAGGACCCGACAGCACTCTACAAGACCCTTAGCAACACAACGGAACCTCACTAAAACCCTATGGGCTCCTACAGAACACTGTAGGTGCCTAGGGAAACCTACAGACCACTACAGAATACTACCAGCCACTACAGAAAAATATGGCCCCTCCGGAACTCTACGGAACCTGGCAGAAACACTGTGCGCCCCTACAGGCCCTTGCGGGCACTTGCAGAACTCTGCAGGAACCCACGGAACTTTATGGAACCCTACCAGCCCCTACGGAAGCCTAAAGACCCTTGCAGGCAGTTACGGAACGGTACAGGGCCCTAGGGAACTTTACCAGCCACTACGGAACTCTACGGGCCCCTACGGTACCCTGCAGAACCCTCCGGAACCTTACAGAATCCCACGGATTCCTACAGACTCCTGCAGGCACTTACTCAACCCTAGAGGACCCTACGGAACACTGCCAGCCCCTATGGAAGGAACCCTACGGGCCCCTACAGAACACTACTGGCTCCTGCGGTACTCCACAGGCCTCTAGGGAACCTACGAAGCTCTACGGAGCCCTATGGATCCTTACGGAACAGTACGGGCCCCTTCAGACCTCTGCGGGCGCTTATGGAAACCTACAGGACCCTACGGAACTGTACGAGACTCTACAGGCCCCTAGGGAACACCACAGGCCCCTACGGAACTGTACGAGACTCTACAGGCCCTTAGAAAACACCACAGGCCCCTACGGAACCCTACACAACCCTCTGGAAACTTATGGAACCCTACAAGCTCCTACCAACCCCTGCGAGCACTTACACAACCCTACAGGTCCCTACGGCAATCTACGGGACTCTATGGGCCCCTAGGGAACCCTACAGATTTCGACGGAACCCTACGAGCCCCTCTGGAACCCTACAGAATACTCCAGGACCCGACAGCACTCTACAAGACCCTTAGCAACACAACGGAACCTCACTAAAACCCTATGGGCTCCTACAGAACACTGTAGGTGCCTACGGAAACCTACAGACCCCTACAGAATACTACCAGCCACTACAGAAAAATATGGCCCCTACGGAACTCTACGGAACCTGGCAGAAACACTGTGCGCCCCTACAGGCCCTTGCGGGCACTTGCAGAACTCTGCAGGAACCCACAGAACTTTAGGGAACCCTACCAGCCCCTACGGAAGCCTAAAGACCCTTGCAGGCAGTTACGGAACGGTACAGGGCCCTAGGGAAGTTTACCAGCCACTACGGAACTCTACGGGCCCCTACGGAACCCTGCAGAACCCTCCAGAACCTTACAGAATCCCACGGATTCCTACAGACTCCTGCGGGCACTTACTCAACCCTAGAGGACCCTACGGAACACTACTGGCTCCTACGGTACTCCACAGGCCTCTAGGGAACCTACGAAGCTCTACGGAACCCTATGGATCCTTACGGAACAGTACGGGCCCCTTCAGACCTCTGCGGGCGCTTATGGAAACCTACAGGACCCTACCGAAACTGTACGAGACTCTACAGGCCCCTAGGGAACACCACAGGCCCCTACGGAACCCTACACAACCCTCCGGAAACATATGGCACCCTACAAGCTCCTACCAACCCCTGCGGGCACTTACACAACCCTACAGGCCCCTACGGAAATCTATGGGACTCTACGGGCCCCTAGGGAACCCTTCAGATTTCGACGGAACCCTACCAGCCCCTCTGGAACCCTACAGAATACTCCAGGACCCGACAGCACTCTACAAGACCCTTAGCAACACAACGGAACCTCACTAAAACCCTATGGGCTCCTACAGAACACTGCAGGTGCCTACGGAACCCTACAGACACCTACGGGCACTTACAGAACACTGCAGGCCCCTACGGAACCCTACAGGTCCATACAGAACCCCACAGGGCCCTAGGGAACTTTACCAGCCACTACGGAACTCTACGGGCCCCTACGGAACCCTGCAGAACCCTCCGGAACCTTACAGAATCCCACAGACTCCTACAGACTTCTGCGGGCACTTACACAACCCTACAGGTCCCTACGGAAATCTACGGGACTCTATGGGCCCCTAGGGAACCCTATAGATTTCGACGGAACCCTACGAGCCCCTCTGGAACCCTACAGAATACTCCAGGACCCGACAGCACTCTACAAGACCCTTAGCAACACAACGGAACCTCACTAAAACCCTATGGGCTCCTACAGAATACTGTAGGTGCCTACGGAAACCTACAGACCCCTACAGAATACTACCAGCCACTACAGAAAAATATGGCCCCTACGGAACTCTACGGAACCTGGCAGAAACACTGTGCGCCCCTACAGGCCCTTGCGGGCACTTGCAGAACTCTGCAGGAACCCACGGAACTTTATGGAACCCTACCAGCCCCTACGGAAGCCTAAAGACCCTTGCAGGCAGTTACGGAACGGTACAGGGCCCTAGGGAACTTTACCAGCCACTACGGAACTCTACGGGCCCCTACGGAACCCTGCAGAACCCTCCAGAACCTTACAGAATCCCACGGATTCCTACAGACTCCTGCGGGCACTTACACAACCCTAGAGGACCCTACGGAACACTACTGGCTCCTACGGTACTCCACAGGCCTCTAGGGAACCTACGAAGCTCTACGGAACCCTATGGATCCTTACGGAACAGTACGGGCCCCTTCAGACCTCTGCGGGCGCTTATGGAAACCTACAGGACCCTACCGAAACTGTACGAGACTCTACAGGCCCCTAGGGAACACCACAGGCCCCTACGGAACCCTACACAACCCTCCGGAAACATATGGCACCCTACAAGCTCCTACCAACCCCTGCGGGCACTTACACAACCCTACAGGCCCCTACGGAAATCTATGGGACTCTACGGGCCCCTAGGGAACCCTTCAGATTTCGACGGAACCCTACCAGCCCCTCTGGAACCCTACAGAATACTCCAGGACCCGACAGCACTCTACAAGACCCTTAGCAACACAATGGAACCTCGCTAAAACCCTATGGGCTCCTACAGAATACTGCAGGTGCCTACGGAAACCTACAGACACCTACGGGCACTTACAGAACACTGCAGGCCCCTACGGAACCCTACAGGTCCATACAGAACCCCACAGGGCCCTACGGAACTTTACCAGCCACTACGGAACTCTACGGGCCCCTACGGAACCCTGCAGAACCCTCCGGAACCTTACAGAATCCCACAGACTCCTACAGACTTCTGCGGGCACTTAAACAACCCTAGAGGACCCTACGGAACACTGCCAGCCCCTATGGAAGGAACCCTACGGGCCCCTACAGAACACTACTGGCTCCTGCGGTACTCCACAGGCCTCTAGGGAACCTACGAAGCTCTACGGAGCCCTATGGATCCTTACGGAACAGTACGGGCCCCTTCAGACCTCTGCGGGCACTTATGGAAACCTACAGGACCCTACGGAACTGTACGAGACTCTACAGGCCCCTAGGGAACACCACAGGCCCCTACGGAACCGTACGAGACTCTACAGGCCCTTAGGGAACACCACAGGCCCCTACGGAACCCTACACAACCCTCTGGAAACTTATGGAACCCTACAAGCTCCTACCAACCCCTGCGAGCACTTACACAACCCTACAGGTCCCTACGGCAATCTACGGGACTCTATGGGCCCCTAGGGAACCCTACAGATTTCGACGGAACCCTACGAGCCCCTCTGGAACCCTACAGAATACTCCAGGACCCGACAGCACTCTACAAGACCCTTAGCAACACAACGGAACCTCACTAAAACCCTATGGGCTCCTACAGAACACTGTAGGCGCCTACGGAAACCTACAGACCCCTACAGAATACTACCAGCCACTACAGAAAAATATGGCCCCTACGGAACTCTACGGAACCTGGCAGAAACACTGTGCGCCCCTACAGGCCCTTGCGGGCACTTGCAGAACTCTGCAGGAACCCACAGAACTTTAGGGAACCCTACCAGCCCCTACGGAAGCCTAAAGACCCTTGCAGGCAGTTACGGAACGGTACAGGGCCCTAGGGAAGTTTACCAGCCACTACGGAACTCTACGGGCCCCTACGGAACCCTGCAGAACCCTCCAGAACCTTACAGAATCCCACGGATTCCTACAGACTCCTGCGGGCACTTACTCAACCCTAGAGGACCCTACGGAACACTACTGGCTCCTACGGTACTCCACAGGCCTCTAGGGAACCTACGAAGCTCTACGGAACCCTATGGATCCTTACGGAACAGTACGGGCCCCTTCAGACCTCTGCGGGCGCTTATGGAAACCTACAGGACCCTACCGAAACTGTACGAGACTCTACAGGCCCCTAGGGAACACCACAGGCCCCTACGGAACCCTACACAACCCTCCGGAAACATATGGCACCCTACAAGCTCCTACCAACCCCTGCGGGCACTTACACAACCCTACAGGCCCCTACGGAAATCTATGGGACTCTACGGGCCCCTAGGGAACCCTTCAGATTTCGACGGAACCCGACCAGCCCCTCTGGAACCCTACAGAATACTCCAGGACCCGACAGCACTCTACAAGACCCTTAGCAACACAACGGAACCTCACTAAAACCCTATGGGCTCCTACAGAACACTGCAGGTGCCTACGGAACCCTACAGACACCTACGGGCACTTACAGAACACTGCAGGCCCCTACGGAACCCTACAGGTCCATACAGAACCCCACAGGGCCCTAGGGAACTTTACCAGCCACTACGGAACTCTACGGGCCCCTACGGAACCCTGCAGAACCCTCCGGAACCTTACAGAATCCCACAGACTCCTACAGACTTCTGCGGGCACTTACACAACCCTACAGGTCCCTACGGAAATCTACGGGACTCTATGGGCCCCTAGGGAACCCTATAGATTTCGATGGAACCCTACGAGCCCCTCTGGAACCCTACAGAATACTCCAGGACCCGACAGCACTCTACAAGACCCTTAGCAACACAACGGAACCTCACTAAAACCCTATGGGCTCCTACAGAATACTGCAGGTGCCTACGGAAACCTACAGACCCCTACAGAATACTACCAGCCACTACAGAAAAATATGGCCCCTACGGAACTCTACGGAACCTGGCAGAAACACTGTGCGCCCCTACAGGCCCTTGCGGGCACTTGCAGAACTCTGCAGGAACCCACGGAACTTTATGGAACCCTACCAGCCCCTACGGAAGCCTAAAGACCCTTGCAGGCAGTTACGGAACGGTACAGGGCCCTAGGGAACTTTACCAGCCACTACGGAACTCTACGGGCCCCTACGGTACCCTGCAGAACCCTCCGGAACCTTACAGAATCCCACGGATTCCTACAGACTCCTGCAGGCACTTACTCAACCCTAGAGGACCCTACGGAACACTGCCAGCCCCTATGGAAGGAACCCTACGGGCCCCTACAGAACACTACTGGCTCCTGCGGTACTCCAGAGGCCTCTAGGGAACCTACGAAGCTCTACGGAGCCCTATGGATCCTTACGGAACAGTACGGGCCCCTTCAGACCTCTGCGGGCGCTTATGGAAACCTACAGGACCCTACGGAACTGTACGAGACTCTACAGGCCCCTAGGGAACACCACAGGCCCCTACGGAACTGTACGAGACTCTACAGGCCCTTAGAAAACACCACAGGCCCCTACGGAACCCTACACAACCCTCTGGAAACTTATGGAACCCTACAAGCTCCTACCAACCCCTGCGAGCACTTACACAACCCTACAGGTCCCTACGGCAATCTACGGGACTCTATGGGCCCCTAGGGAACCCTACAGATTTCGACGGAACCCTACGAGCCCCTCTGGAACCCTACAGAATACTCCAGGACCCGACAGCACTCTACAAGACCCTTAGCAACACAACGGAACCTCACTAAAACCCTATGGGCTCCTACAGAACACTGTAGGTGCCTACGGAAACCTACAGACCCCTACAGAATACTACCAGCCACTACAGAAAAATATGGCCCCTACGGAACTCTACGGAACCTGGCAGAAACACTGTGCGCCCCTACAGGCCCTTGCGGGCACTTGCAGAACTCTGCAGGAACCCACAGAACTTTAGGGAACCCTACCAGCCCCTACGGAAGCCTAAAGACCCTTGCAGGCAGTTACGGAACGGTACAGGGCCCTAGGGAAGTTTACCAGCCACTACGGAACTCTACGGGCCCCTACGGAACCCTGCAGAACCCTCCAGAACCTTACAGAATCCCACGGATTCCTACAGACTCCTGCGGGCACTTACTCAACCCTAGAGGACCCTACGGAACACTACTGGCTCCTACGGTACTCCACAGGCCTCTAGGGAACCTACGAAGCTCTACGGAACCCTATGGATCCTTACGGAACAGTACGGGCCCCTTCAGACCTCTGCGGGCGCTTATGGAAACCTACAGGACCCTACCGAAACTGTACGAGACTCTACAGGCCCCTAGGGAACACCACAGGCCCCTACGGAACCCTACACAACCCTCCGGAAACATATGGCACCCTACAAGCTCCTACCAACCCCTGCGGGCACTTACACAACCCTACAGGCCCCTACGGAAATCTATGGGACTCTACGGGCCCCTAGGGAACCCTTCAGATTTCGACGGAACCCTACCAGCCCCTCTGGAACCCTACAGAATACTCCAGGACCCGACAGCACTCTACAAGACCCTTAGCAACACAATGGAACCTCGCTAAAACCCTATGGGCTCCTACAGAATACTGCAGGTGCCTACGGAAACCTACAGACACCTACGGGCACTTACAGAACACTGCAGGCCCCTACGGAACCCTACAGGTCCATACAGAACCCCACAGGGCCCTAGGGAACTTTACCAGCCACTACGGAACTCTACGGGCCCCTACGGAACCCTGCAGAACCCTCCGGAACCTTACAGAATCCCACAGACTCCTACAGACTTCTGCGGGCACTTAAACAACCCTAGAGGACCCTACGGAACACTGCCAGCCCCTATGGAAGGAACCCTACGGGCCCCTACAGAACACTACTGGCTCCTGCGGTACTCCACAGGCCTCTAGGGAACCTACGAAGCTCTACGGAGCCCTATGGATCCTTACGGAACAGTACGGGCCCCTTCAGACCTCTGCGGGCGCTTATGGAAACCTACAGGACCCTACGGAACTGTACGAGACTCTACAGGCCCCTAGGGAACACCACAGGCCCCTACGGAACCGTACGAGACTCTACAGGCCCTTAGGGAACACCACAGGCCCCTACGGAACCCTACACAACCCTCTGGAAACTTATGGAACCCTACAAGCTCCTACCAACCCCTGCGAGCACTTACACAACCCTACAGGTCCCTACGGCAATCTACGGGACTCTATGGGCCCCTAGGGAACCCTACAGATTTCGATGGAACCCTACGAGCCCCTCTGGAACCCTACAGAATACTCCAGGACCCGACAGCACTCTACAAGACCCTTAGCAACACAACGGAACCTCACTAAAACCCTATGGGCTCCTACAGAACACTGTAGGCGCCTACGGAAACCTACAGACCCCTACAGAATACTACCAGCCACTACAGAAAAATATGGCCCCTACGGAACTCTACGGAACCTGGCAGAAACACTGTGGGCCCCTACAGGCCCTTGCGGGCACTTGCAGAACTCTGCAGGAACCCACGGAACTTTATGGAACCCTACCAGCCCCCACGGAACCCTAAAGACCCTTGCAGGCAGTTACGGAACGGTACAGGGCTCTAAGGAACTTTACCAGCCACTACGGAACTCTACGGGCCCCTACGGAACCCTGCAGAACCCTCCAGAACCTTACAGAATCCCACGGATTCCTACAGACTCCTGCGGGCACTTAAACAACCCTAGAGGACCCTACGGAACACTACTGGCTCCTACGGTACTCCACAGGCCTCTAGGGAACCTACGAAGCTCTACGGAACCCTATGGATCCTTACGGAACAGTACGGGCCCCTTCAGACCTCTGCGGGCGCTTATGGAAACCTACAGGACCCTACCGAAACTGTACGAGACTCTACAGGCCCCTAGGGAACACCACAGGCCCCTACGGAACCCTACACAACCCTCCGGAAACATATGGCACCCTACAAGCTCCTACCAACCCCTGCGGGCACTTACACAACCCTACAGGCGCCTACGGAAATCTATGGGACTCTACGGGCCCCTAGGGAACCCTTCAGATTTCGACGGAACCCTACCAGCCCCTCTGGAACCCTACAGAATACTCCAGGACCCGAGAGCACTCTACAAGACCCTTAGCAACACAACGGAACCTCACTAAAACCCTATGGGCTCCTACAGAACACTGCAGGTGCCTACGGAACCCTACAGACACCTACGGGCACTTACAGAACACTGCAGGCCCCTACGGAACCCTACAGGTCCATACAGAACCCCACAGGGCCCTAGGGAACTTTACCAGCCACTACGGAACTCTACGGGCCCCTACGGAACCCTGCAGAACCCTCCGGAACCTTACAGAATCCCACAGACTCCTACAGACTTCTGCGGGCACTTACACAACCCTACAGGTCCCTACGGAAATCTACGGGACTCTATGGGCCCCTAGGGAACCCTATAGATTTCGATGGAACCCTACGAGCCCCTCTGGAACCCTACAGAATACTCCAGGACCCGACAGCACTCTACAAGACCCTTAGCAACACAACGGAACCTCACTAAAACCCTATGGGCTCCTACAGAATACTGCAGGTGCCTACGGAAACCTACAGACCCCTACAGAATACTACCAGCCACTACAGAAAAATATGGCCCCTCCGGAACTCTACGGAACCTGGCAGAAACACTGTGCGCCCCTACAGGCCCTTGCGGGCACTTGCAGAACTCTGCAGGAACCCACGGAACTTTATGGAACCCTACCAGCCCCTACGGAAGCCTAAAGACCCTTGCAGGCAGTTACGGAACGGTACAGGGCCCTAGGGAACTTTACCAGCCACTACGGAACTCTACGGGCCCCTACGGTACCCTGCAGAACCCTCCGGAACCTTACAGAATCCCACGGATTCCTACAGACTCCTGCAGGCACTTACTCAACCCTAGAGGACCCTACGGAACACTGCCAGCCCCTATGGAAGGAACCCTACGGGCCCCTACAGAACACTACTGGCTCCTGCGGTACTCCAGAGGCCTCTAGGGAACCTACGAAGCTCTACGGAGCCCTATGGATCCTTACGGAACAGTACGGGCCCCTTCAGACCTCTGCGGGCGCTTATGGAAACCTACAGGACCCTACGGAACTGTACGAGACTCTACAGGCCCCTAGGGAACACCACAGGCCCCTACGGAACTGTACGAGACTCTACAGGCCCTTAGGGAACACCACAGGCCCCTACGGAACCCTACACAACCCTCTGGAAACTTATGGAACCCTACAAGCTCCTACCAACCCCTGCGAGCACTTACACAACCCTACAGGTCCCTACGGCAATCTACGGGACTCTATGGGCCCCTAGGGAACCCTACAGATTTCGACGGAACCCTACGAGCCCCTCTGGAACCCTACAGAATACTCCAGGACCCGACAGCACTCTACAAGACCCTTAGCAACACAACGGAACCTCACTAAAACCCTATGGGCTCCTACAGAACACTGTAGGTGCCTACGGAAACCTACAGACCCCTACAGAATACTACCAGCCACTACAGAAAAATATGGCCCCTACGGAACTCTACGGAACCTGGCAGAAACACTGTGCGCCCCTACAGGCCCTTGCGGGCACTTGCAGAACTCTGCAGGAACCCACAGAACTTTAGGGAACCCTACCAGCCCCTACGGAAGCCTAAAGACCCTTGCAGGCAGTTACGGAACGGTACAGGGCCCTAGGGAACTTTACCAGCCACTACGGAACTCTACGGGCCCCTACGGAACCCTGCAGAACCCTCCAGAACCTTACAGAATCCCACGGATTCCTACAGACTCCTGCGGGCACTTACTCAACCCTAGAGGACCCTACGGAACACTACTGGCTCCTACGGTACTCCACAGGCCTCTAGGGAACCTACGAAGCTCTACGGAACCCTATGGATCCTTACGGAACAGTACGGGCCCCTTCAGACCTCTGCGGGCGCTTATGGAAACCTACAGGACCCTACCGAAACTGTACGAGACTCTACAGGCCCCTAGGGAACACCACAGGCCCCTACGGAACCCTACACAACCCTCCGGAAACATATGGCACCCTACAAGCTCCTACCAACCCCTGCGGGCACTTACACAACCCTACAGGCCCCTACGGAAATCTATGGGACTCTACGGGCCCCTAGGGAACCCTTCAGATTTCGACGGAACCCTACCAGCCCCTCTGGAACCCTACAGAATACTCCAGGACCCGACAGCACTCTACAAGACCCTTAGCAACACAATGGAACCTCGCTAAAACCCTATGGGCTCCTACAGAATACTGCAGGTGCCTACGGAACCCTACAGACACCTACGGGCACTTACAGAACACTGCAGGCCCCTACGGAACCCTACAGGTCCATACAGAACCCCACAGGGCCCTAGGGAACTTTACCAGCCACTACGGAACTCTACGGGCCCCTACGGAACCCTGCAGAACCCTCCGGAACCTTACAGAATCCCACAGACTCCTACAGACTTCTGCGGGCACTTAAACAACCCTAGAGGACCCTACGGAACACTGCCAGCCCCTATGGAAGGAACCCTACGGGCCCCTACAGAACACTACTGGCTCCTGCGGTACTCCACAGGCCTCTAGGGAACCTACGAAGCTCTACGGAGCCCTATGGATCCTTACGGAACAGTACGGGCCCCTTCAGACCTCTGTGGGCACTTATGGAAACCTACAGGACCCTACGGAACTGTACGAGACTCTACAGGCCCCTAGGGAACACCACAGGCCCCTACGGAACCGTACGAGACTCTACAGGCCCTTAGGGAACACCACAGGCCCCTACGGAACCCTACACAACCCTCTGGAAACTTATGGAACCCTACAAGCTCCTACCAACCCCTGCGAGCACTTACACAACCCTACAGGTCCCTACGGCAATCTACGGGACTCTATGGGCCCCTAGGGAACCCTACAGATTTCGACGGAACCCTACGAGCCCCTCTGGAACCCTACAGAATACTCCAGGACCCGACAGCACTCTACAAGACCCTTAGCAACACAACGGAACCTCACTAAAACCCTATGGGCTCCTACAGAACACTGTAGGCGCCTACGGAAACCTACAGACCCCTACAGAATACTACCAGCCACTACAGAAAAATATGGCCCCTACGGAACTCTACGGAACCTGGCAGAAACACTGTGCGCCCCTACAGGCCCTTGCGGGCACTTGCAGAACTCTGCAGGAACCCACAGAACTTTAGGGAACCCTACCAGCCCCTACGGAAGCCTAAAGACCCTTGCAGGCAGTTACGGAACGGTACAGGGCCCTAGGGAACTTTACCAGCCACTACGGAACTCTACGGGCCCCTACGGAACCCTGCAGAACCCTCCAGAACCTTACAGAATCCCACGGATTCCTACAGACTCCTGCGGGCACTTACTCAACCCTAGAGGACCCTACGGAACACTACTGGCTCCTACGGTACTCCACAGGCCTCTAGGGAACCTACGAAGCTCTACGGAACCCTATGGATCCTTACGGAACAGTACGGGCCCCTTCAGACCTCTGCGGGCGCTTATGGAAACCTACAGGACCCTACCGAAACTGTACGAGACTCTACAGGCCCCTAGGGAACACCACAGGCCCCTACGGAACCCTACACAACCCTCCGGAAACATATGGCACCCTACAAGCTCCTACCAACCCCTGCGGGCACTTACACAACCCTACAGGCCCCTACGGAAATCTATGGGACTCTACGGGCCCCTAGGGAACCCTTCAGATTTCGACGGAACCCTACCAGCCCCTCTGGAACCCTACAGAATACTCCAGGACCCGACAGCACTCTACAAGACCCTTAGCAACACAATGGAACCTCGCTAAAACCCTATGGGCTCCTACAGAATACTGCAGGTGCCTACGGAACCCTACAGACACCTACGGGCACTTACAGAACACTGCAGGCCCCTACGGAACCCTACAGGTCCATACAGAACCCCACAGGGCCCTAGGGAACTTTACCAGCCACTACGGAACTCTACGGGCCCCTACGGAACCCTGCAGAACCCTCCGGAACCTTACAGAATCCCACAGACTCCTACAGACTTCTGCGGGCACTTAAACAACCCTAGAGGACCCTACGGAACACTGCCAGCCCCTATGGAAGGAACCCTACGGGCCCCTACAGAACACTACTGGCTCCTGCGGTACTCCACAGGCCTCTAGGGAACCTACGAAGCTCTACGGAGCCCTATGGATCCTTACGGAACAGTACGGGCCCCTTCAGACCTCTGCGGGCACTTATGGAAACCTACAGGACCCTACGGAACTGTACGAGACTCTACAGGCCCCTAGGGAACACCACAGGCCCCTACGGAACCGTACGAGACTCTACAGGCCCTTAGGGAACACCACAGGCCCCTACGGAACCCTACACAACCCTCTGGAAACTTATGGAACCCTACAAGCTCCTACCAACCCCTGCGAGCACTTACACAACCCTACAGGTCCCTACGGCAATCTACGGGACTCTATGGGCCCCTAGGGAACCCTACAGATTTCGACGGAACCCTACGAGCCCCTCTGGAACCCTACAGAATACTCCAGGACCCGACAGCACTCTACAAGACCCTTAGCAACACAACAGAACCTCACTAAAACCCTATGGGCTCCTACAGAACACTGTAGGTGCCTACGGAAACCTACAGACCCCTACAGAATACTACCAGCCACTACAGAAAAATATGGCCCCTACGGAACTCTACGGAACCTGGCAGAAACACTGTGGGCCCCTACAGGCCCTTGCGGGCACTTGCAGAACTCTGCAGGAACCCACGGAACTTTATGGAACCCTACCAGCCCCTACGGAAGCCTAAAGACCCTTGCAGGCAGTTACGGAACGGTACAGGGCCCTAGGGAACTTTACCAGCCACTACGGAACTCTACGGGCCCCTACGGAACCCTGCAGAACCCTCCGGAACCTTACAGAATCCCACAGACTCCTACAGACTTCTGCGGGCACTTAAACAACCCTAGAGGACCCTACGGAACACTGCCAGCCCCTATGGAAGGAACCCTACGGGCCCCTACAGAACACTACTGGCTCCTGCGGTACTCCACAGGCCTCTAGGGAACCTACGAAGCTCTACGGAGCCCTATGGATCCTTACGGAACAGTACGGGCCCCTTCAGACCTCTGCGGGCGCTTATGGAAACCTACAGGACCCTACGGAACTGTACGAGACTCTACAGGCCCCTAGGGAACACCACAGGCCCCTACGGAACCGTACGAGACGCTACAGGCCCTTAGGGAACACCACAGGCCCCTACGGAACCCTACACAACCCTCTGGAAACTTATGGAACCCTACAAGCTCCTACCAACCCCTGCGAGCACTTACACAACCCTACAGGTCCCTACGGCAATCTACGGGACTCTATGGGCCCCTAGGGAACCCTACAGATTTCGACGGAACCCTACGAGCCCCTCTGGAACCCTACAGAATACTCCAGGACCCGACAGCACTCTACAAGACCCTTAGCAACACAACGGAACCTCACTAAAACCCTATGGGCTCCTACAGAACACTGTAGGCGCCTACGGAAACCTACAGACCCCTACAGAATACTACCAGCCACTACAGAAAAATATGGCCCCTCCGGAACTCTACGGAACCTGGCAGAAACACTGTGGGCCCCTACAGGCCCTTGCGGGCACTTGCAGAACTCTGCAGGAACCCACGGAACTTTATGGAACCCTACCAGCCCCTACGGAAGCCTAAAGACCCTTGCAGGCAGTTACGGAACGGTACAGGGCCCTAGGGAACTTTACCAGCCACTACGGAACTCTACGGGCCCCTACGGAACCCTGCAGAACCCTCCAGAACCTTACAGAATCCCACGGATTCCTACAGACTCCTGCGGGCACTTACTCAACCCTAGAGGACCCTACGGAACACTACTGGCTCCTACGGTACTCCACAGGCCTCTAGGGAACCTACGAAGCTCTACGGAACCCTATGGATCCTTACGGAACAGTACGGGCCCCTTCAGACCTCTGCGGGCGCTTATGGAAACCTACAGGACCCTACCGAAACTGTACAAGACTCTACAGGCCCCTAGGGAACACCACAGGCCCCTACGGAACCCTACACAACCCTCCGGAAACATATGGCACCCTACAAGCTCCTACCAACCCCTGCGGGCACTACAAGACCCTTAGCAACACAACGGAACCTCACTAAAACCCTATGGGCTCCTACAGAACACTGCAGGCGCCTACGGAACCCTACAGACCCCTACAGAATACTACCAGCCACTACAGAAAAATATGGCCCCTACGGAACTCTACGGAACCTGATAGAAACACTGTGCACCCCTACAGGCCCTTGCGGGCACTTGCAGAACTCTGCAGGAACCCACGGAACTTTACGGAACCCTCCCAGCCCCTACGGAAGCCTAAAGACCCTTGCAGGCAGTTACGGAATGGTACAGGGCCCTAGGGTACTTTACCAGCCACTACGGAACTCTACGGGCCCCTACGGGAACCCTGCAGAACCCTCCAGAACCTTACAGAATCCCACGGATTCCTACAGACTCCTGCGGGCACTTACTCAACCCTAGAGGACCCTACGGAACACTACTGGCTCCTACGGTACTCCACAGGCCTCTAGGGAACCTACGAAGCTCTACGGAACCCTATGGATCCTTACGGAACAGTACGGGCCCCTTCAGACCTCTGCGGGCACTTATGGAAACCTACAGGACCCTACCGAAACTGTACGAGACTCTACAGGCCCCTAGGGAACACCACAGGCCCCTACGGAACCCTACACAACCCTCCGGAAACATATGGCACCCTACAAGCTCCTACCAACCCCTGCGGGCACTTACACAACCCTACAGGCCCCTACGGAAATCTATGGGACTCTACGGGCCCCTAGGGAACCCTTCAGATTTCGACGGAACCCTACCAGCCCCTCTGGAACCCTACAGAATACTCCAGGACCCGACAGCACTCTACAAGACCCTTAGCAACACAATGGAACCTCGCTAAAACCCTATGGGCTCCTACAGAATACTGCAGGTGCCTACGGAACCCTACAGACACCTACGGGCACTTACAGAACACTGCAGGCCCCTACGGAACCCTACAGGTCCATACAGAACCCCACAGGGCCCTAGGGAACTTTACCAGCCACTACGGAACTCTACGGGCCCCTACGGAACCCTGCAGAAACCTCCGGAACCTTACAGAATCCCACAGACTCCTACAGACTTCTGCGGGCACTTAAACAACCCTAGAGGACCCTACGGAACACTGCCAGCCCCTATGGAAGGAACCCTACGGGCCCCTACAGAACACTACTGGCTCCTGCGGTACTCCACAGGCCTCTAGGGAACCTACGAAGCTCTACGGAGCCCTATGGATCCTTACGGAACAGTACGGGCCCCTTCAGACCTCTGCGGGCGCTTATGGAAACCTACAGGACCCTACGGAACTGTACGAGACTCTACAGGCCCCTAGGGAACACCACAGGCCCCTACGGAACCGTACGAGACTCTACAGGCCCTTAGGGAACACCACAGGCCCCTACGGAACCCTACACAACCCTCTGGAAACTTATGGAACCCTACAAGCTCCTACCAACCCCTGCGAGCACTTACACAACCCTACAGGTCCCTACGGCAATCTACGGGACTCTATGGGCCCCTAGGGAACCCTACAGATTTCGACGGAACCCTACGAGCCCCTCTGGAACCCTACAGAATACTCCAGGACCCGACAGCACTCTACAAGACCCTTAGCAACACAACGGAACCTCACTAAAACCCTATGGGCTCCTACAGAACACTGTAGGTGCCTACGGAAACCTACAGACCCCTACAGAATACTACCAGCCACTACAGAAAAATATGGCCCCTACGGAACTCTACGGAACCTGGCAGAAACACTGTGGGCCCCTACAGGCCCTTGCGGGCACTTGCAGAACTCTGCAGGAACCCACGGAACTTTATGGAACCCTACCAGCCCCTACGGAAGCCTAAAGACCCTTGCAGGCAGTTACGGAACGGTACAGGGCCCTAGGGAACTTTACCAGCCACTACGGAACTCTACGGGCCCCTACGGAACCCTGCAGAACCCTCCAGAACCTTACAGAATCCCACGGATTCCTACAGACTCCTGCGGGCACTTACTCAACCCTAGAGGACCCTACGGAACACTACTGGCTCCTACGGTACTCCACAGGCCTCTAGGGAACCTACGAAGCTCTACGGAACCCTATGGATCCTTACGGAACAGTACGGGCCCCTTCAGACCTCTGCGGGCGCTTATGGAAACCTACAGGACCCTACCGAAACTGTACGAGACTCTACAGGCCCCTAGGGAACACCACAGGCCCCTACGGAACCCTACACAACCCTCCGGAAACATATGGCACCCTACAAGCTCCTACCAACCCCTGCGGGCACTTACACAACCCTACAGGCCCCTACGGAAATCTATGGGACTCTACGGGCCCCTAGGGAACCCTTCAGATTTCGACGGAACCCGACCAGCCCCTCTGGAACCCTACAGAATACTCCAGGACCCGACAGCACTCTACAAGACCCTTAGCAACACAACGGAACCTCACTAAAACCCTATGGGCTCCTACAGAACACTGCAGGCCCCTACGGAACCCTACAGGTCCATACAGAACCCCACAGGGCCCTAGGGAACTTTACCAGCCACTACGGAACTCTACGGGCCCCTACGGAACCCTGCAGAACCCTCCGGAACCTTACAGAATCCCACAGACTCCTACAGACTTCTGCGGGCACTTAAACAACCCTAGAGGACCCTACGGAACACTGCCAGCCCCTATGGAAGGAACCCTACGGGCCCCTACAGAACACTACTGGCTCCTGCGGTACTCCACAGGCCTCTAGGGAACCTACGAAGCTCTACGGAGCCCTATGGATCCTTACGGAACAGTACGGGCCCCTTCAGACCTCTGCGGGCGCTTATGGAAACCTACAGGACCCTACGGAACTGTACGAGACTCTACAGGCCCCTAGGGAACACCACAGGCCCCTACGGAACCGTACGAGACGCTACAGGCCCTTAGGGAACACCACAGGCCCCTACGGAACCCTACACAACCCTCTGGAAACTTATGGAACCCTACAAGCTCCTACCAACCCCTGCGAGCACTTACACAACCCTACAGGTCCCTACGGCAATCTACGGGACTCTATGGGCCCCTAGGGAACCCTACAGATTTCGACGGAACCCTACGAGCCCCTCTGGAACCCTACAGAATACTCCAGGACCCGACAGCACTCTACAAGACCCTTAGCAACACAACGGAACCTCACTAAAACCCTATGGGCTCCTACAGAACACTGTAGGCGCCTACGGAAACCTACAGACCCCTACAGAATACTACCAGCCACTACAGAAAAATATGGCCCCTACGGAACTCTACGGAACCTGGCAGAAACACTGTGCGCCCCTACAGGCCCTTGCGGGCACTTGCAGAACTCTGCAGGAACCCACGGAACTTTATGGAACCCTACCAGCCCCTACGGAAGCCTAAAGACCCTTGCAGGCAGTTACGGAACGGTACAGGGCCCTAGGGAACTTTACCAGCCACTACGGAACTCTACGGGCCCCTACGGAACCCTGCAGAACCCTCCAGAACCTTACAGAATCCCACGGATTCCTACAGACTCCTGCGGGCACTTACTCAACCCTAGAGGACCCTACGGAACACTACTGGCTCCTACGGTACTCCACAGGCCTCTAGGGAACCTACGAAGCTCTACGGAACCCTATGGATCCTTACGGAACAGTACGGGCCCCTTCAGACCTCTGCGGGCGCTTATGGAAACCTACAGGACCCTACCGAAACTGTACAAGACTCTACAGGCCCCTAGGGAACACCACAGGCCCCTACGGAACCCTACACAACCCTCCGGAAACATATGGCACCCTACAAGCTCCTACCAACCCCTGCGGGCACTTACACAACCCTACAGGCCCCTACGGAAATCTATGGGACTCTACGGGCCCCTAGGGAACCCTTCAGATTTCGACGGAACCCGACCAGCCCCTCTGGAACCCTACAGAATACTCCAGGACCCAACAGCACTCTACAAGACCCTTAGCAACACAACGGAACCTCACTAAAACCCTATGGGCTCCTACAGAACACTGCAGGTGCCTACGGAAACCTACAGACACCTACGGGCACTTACAGAACACTGCAGGCCCCTACGGAACCCTACAGGTCCATACAGAACCCCACAGGGCCCTAGGGAACTTTACCAGCCACTACGGAACTCTACGGGCCCCTACGGAACCCTGCAGAACCCTCCAGAACCTTACAGAATCCCACGGATTCCTACAGACTCCTGCGGGCACTTACACAACCCTAGAGGACCCTACGGAACACTACTGGCTCCTACGGTACTCCACAGGCCTCTAGGGAACCTACGAAGCTCTACGGAACCCTATGGATCCTTACGGAACAGTACGGGCCCCTTCAGACCTCTGCGGGCGCTTATGGAAACCTACAGGACCCTACCGAAACTGTACGAGACTCTACAGGCCCCTAGGGAACACCACAGGCCCCTACGGAACCCTACACAACCCTCCGGAAACATATGGCACCCTACAAGCTCCTACCAACCCCTGCGGGCACTTACACAACCCTACAGGCCCCTACGGAAATCTATGGGACTCTACGGGCCCCTAGGGAACCCTTCAGATTTCGACGGAACCCTACCAGCCCCTCTGGAACCCTACAGAATACTCCAGGACCCGACAGCACTCTACAAGACCCTTAGCAACACAATGGAACCTCGCTAAAACCCTATGGGCTCCTACAGAATACTGCAGGTGCCTACGGAACCCTACAGACACCTACGGGCACTTACAGAACACTGCAGGCCCCTACGGAACCCTACAGGTCCATACAGAACCCCACAGGGCCCTAGGGAACTTTACCAGCCACTACGGAACTCTACGGGCCCCTACGGAACCCTGCAGAACCCTCCGGAACCTTACAGAATCCCACAGACTCCTACAGACTTCTGCGGGCACTTAAACAACCCTAGAGGACCCTACGGAACACTGCCAGCCCCTATGGAAGGAACCCTACGGGCCCCTACAGAACACTACTGGCTCCTGCGGTACTCCACAGGCCTCTAGGGAACCTACGAAGCTCTACGGAGCCCTATGGATCCTTACGGAACAGTACGGGCCCCTTCAGACCTCTGCGGGCACTTATGGAAACCTACAGGACCCTACGGAACTGTACGAGACTCTACAGGCCCCTAGGGAACACCACAGGCCCCTACGGAACCGTACGAGACTCTACAGGCCCTTAGGGAACACCACAGGCCCCTACGGAACCCTACACAACCCTCTGGAAACTTATGGAACCCTACAAGCTCCTACCAACCCCTGCGAGCACTTACACAACCCTACAGGTCCCTACGGCAATCTACGGGACTCTATGGGCCCCTAGGGAACCCTACAGATTTCGACGGAACCCTACGAGCCCCTCTGGAACCCTACAGAATACTCCAGGACCCAACAGCACTCTACAAGACCCTTAGCAACACAACGGAACCTCACTAAAACCCTATGGGCTCCTACAGAACACTGTAGGTGCCTACGGAAACCTACAGACCCCTACAGAATACTACCAGCCACTACAGAAAAATATGGCCCCTACGGAACTCTACGGAACCTGGCAGAAACACTGTGGGCCCCTACAGGCCCTTGCGGGCACTTGCAGAACTCTGCAGGAACCCACGGAACTTTATGGAACCCTACCAGCCCCTACGGAAGCCTAAAGACCCTTGCAGGCAGTTACGGAACGGTACAGGGCCCTAGGGAACTTTACCAGCCACTACGGAACTCTACGGGCCCCTACGGAACCCTGCAGAACCCTCCAGAACCTTACAGAATCCCACGGATTCCTACAGACTCCTGCGGGCACTTACTCAACCCTAGAGGACCCTACGGAACACTACTGGCTCCTACGGTACTCCACAGGCCTCTAGGGAACCTACGAAGCTCTACGGAACCCTATGGATCCTTACGGAACAGTACGGGCCCCTTCAGACCTCTGCGGGCGCTTATGGAAACCTACAGGACCCTACCGAAACTGTACGAGACTCTACAGGCCCCTAGGGAACACCACAGGCCCCTACGGAACCCTACACAACCCTCCGGAAACATATGGCACCCTACAAGCTCCTACCAACCCCTGCGGGCACTTACACAACCCTACAGGCCCCTACGGAAATCTATGGGACTCTACGGGCCCCTAGGGAACCCTTCAGATTTCGACGGAACCCGACCAGCCCCTCTGGAACCCTACAGAATACTCCAGGACCCGACAGCACTCTACAAGACCCTTAGCAACACAACGGAACCTCACTAAAACCCTATGGGCTCCTACAGAACACTGCAGGCCCCTACGGAACCCTACAGGTCCATACAGAACCCCACAGGGCCCTAGGGAACTTTACCAGCCACTACGGAACTCTACGGGCCCCTACGGAACCCTGCAGAACCCTCCGGAACCTTACAGAATCCCACAGACTCCTACAGACTTCTGCGGGCACTTAAACAACCCTAGAGGACCCTACGGAACACTGCCAGCCCCTATGGAAGGAACCCTACGGGCCCCTACAGAACACTACTGGCTCCTGCGGTACTCCACAGGCCTCTAGGGAACCTACGAAGCTCTACGGAGCCCTATGGATCCTTACGGAACAGTACGGGCCCCTTCAGACCTCTGCGGGCACTTATGGAAACCTACAGGACCCTACAGAACTGTACGAGACTCTACAGGCCCCTAGGGAACACCACAGGCCCCTACGGAACCGTACGAGACTCTACAGGCCCTTAGGGAACACCACAGGCCCCTACGGAACCCTACACAACCCTCTGGAAACTTATGGAACCCTACAAGCTCCTACCAACCCCTGCGAGCACTTACACAACCCTACAGGTCCCTACGGCAATCTACGGGACTCTATGGGCCCCTAGGGAACCCTACAGATTTCGACGGAACCCTACGAGCCCCTCTGGAACCCTACAGAATACTCCAGGACCCGACAGCACTCTACAAGACCCTTAGCAACACAACGGAACCTCACTAAAACCCTATGGGCTCCTACAGAACACTGTAGGTGCCTACGGAAACCTACAGACCCCTACAGAATACTACCAGCCACTACAGAAAAATATGGCCCCTACGGAACTCTACGGAACCTGGCAGAAACACTGTGGGCCCCTACAGGCCCTTGCGGGCACTTGCAGAACTCTGCAGGAACCCACGGAACTTTATGGAACCCTACCAGCCCCTACGGAAGCCTAAAGACCCTTGCAGGCAGTTACGGAACGGTACAGGGCCCTAGGGAACTTTACCAGCCACTACGGAACTCTACGGGCCCCTACGGAACCCTGCAGAACCCTCCAGAACCTTACAGAATCCCACGGATTCCTACAGACTCCTGCGGGCACTTACTCAACCCTAGAGGACCCTACGGAACACTACTGGCTCCTACGGTACTCCACAGGCCTCTAGGGAACCTACGAAGCTCTACGGAACCCTATGGATCCTTACGGAACAGTACGGGCCCCTTCAGACCTCTGCGGGCGCTTATGGAAACCTACAGGACCCTACCGAAACTGTACAAGACTCTACAGGCCCCTAGGGAACACCACAGGCCCCTACGGAACCCTACACAACCCTCCGGAAACATATGGCACCCTACAAGCTCCTACCAACCCCTGCGGGCACTTACACAACCCTACAGGCCCCTACGGAAATCTATGGGACTCTACGGGCCCCTAGGGAACCCTTCAGATTTCGACGGAACCCGACCAGCCCCTCTGGAACCCTACAGAATACTCCAGGACCCGACAGCACTCTACAAGACCCTTAGCAACACAACGGAACCTCACTAAAACCCTATGGGCTCCTACAGAATACTGCAGGTGCCTACGGAACCCTACAGACACCTACGGGCACTTACAGAACACTGCAGGCCCCTACGGAACCCTACAGGTCCATACAGAACCCCACAGGGCCCTAGGGAACTTTACCAGCCACTACGGAACTCTACGGGCCCCTACGGAACCCTGCAGAACCCTCCGGAACCTTACAGAATCCCACAGACTCCTACAGACTTCTGCGGGCACTTAAACAACCCTAGAGGACCCTACGGAACACTGCCAGCCCCTATGGAAGGAACCCTACGGGCCCCTACAGAACACTACTGGCTCCTGCGGTACTCCACAGGCCTCTAGGGAACCTACGAAGCTCTACGGAGCCCTATGGATCCTTACGGAACAGTACGGGCCCATTCAGACCTCTGCGGGCACTTATGGAAACCTACAGGACCCTACAGAACTGTACGAGACTCTACAGGCCCCTAGGGAACACCACAGGCCCCTACGGAACCGTACGAGACTCTACAGGCCCTTAGGGAACACCACAGGCCCCTACGGAACCCTACACAACCCTCTGGAAACTTATGGAACCCTACAAGCTCCTACCAACCCCTGCGAGCACTTACACAACCCTACAGGTCCCTACGGCAATCTACGGGACTCTATGGGCCCCTAGGGAACCCTACAGATTTCGACGGAACCCTACGAGCCCCTCTGGAACCCTACAGAATACTCCAGGACCCGACAGCACTCTACAAGACCCTTAGCAACACAACGGAACCTCACTAAAACCCTATGGGCTCCTACAGAACACTGTAGGTGCCTACGGAAACCTACAGACCCCTACAGAATACTACCAGCCACTACAGAAAAATATGGCCCCTCCGGAACTCTACGGAACCTGGCAGAAACACTGTGGGCCCCTACAGGCCCTTGCGGGCACTTGCAGAACTCTGCAGGAACCCACGGAACTTTATGGAACCCTACCAGCCCCTACGGAAGCCTAAAGACCCTTGCAGGCAGTTACGGAACGGTACAGGGCCCTAGGGAACTTTACCAGCCACTACGGAACTCTACGGGCCCCTACGGAACCCTGCAGAACCCTCCAGAACCTTACAGAATCCCACGGATTCCTACAGACTCCTGCGGGCACTTACTCAACCCTAGAGGACCCTACGGAACACTACTGGCTCCTACGGTACTCCACAGGCCTCTAGGGAACCTACGAAGCTCTACGGAACCCTATGGATCCTTACGGAACAGTACGGGCCCCTTCAGACCTCTGCGGGCGCTTATGGAAACCTACAGGACCCTACCGAAACTGTACGAGACTCTACAGGCCCCTAGGGAACACCACAGGCCCCTACGGAACCCTACACAACCCTCCGGAAACATATGGCACCCTACAAGCTCCTACCAACCCCTGCGGGCACTTACACAACCCTACAGGCCCCTACGGAAATCTATGGGACTCTACGGGCCCCTAGGGAACCCTTCAGATTTCGACGGAACCCGACCAGCCCCTCTGGAACCCTACAGAATACTCCAGGACCCGACAGCACTCTACAAGACCCTTAGCAACACAACGGAACCTCACTAAAACCCTATGGGCTCCTACAGAACACTGCAGGCCCCTACGGAACCCTACAGGTCCATACAGAACCCCACAGGGCCCTAGGGAACTTTACCAGCCACTACGGAACTCTACGGGCCCCTACGGAACCCTGCAGAACCCTCCGGAACCTTACAGAATCCCACAGACTCCTACAGACTTCTGCGGGCACTTAAACAACCCTAGAGGACCCTACGGAACACTGCCAGCCCCTATGGAAGGAACCCTACGGGCCCCTACAGAACACTACTGGCTCCTGCGGTACTCCACAGGCCTCTAGGGAACCTACGAAGCTCTACGGAGCCCTATGGATCCTTACGGAACAGTACGGGCCCCTTCAGACCTCTGCGGGCGCTTATGGAAACCTACAGGACCCTACGGAACTGTACGAGACTCTACAGGCCCCTAGGGAACACCACAGGCCCCTACGGAACCGTACGAGACGCTACAGGCCCTTAGGGAACACCACAGGCCCCTACGGAACCCTACACAACCCTCTGGAAACTTATGGAACCCTACAAGCTCCTACCAACCCCTGCGAGCACTTACACAACCCTACAGGTCCCTACGGCAATCTACGGGACTCTATGGGCCCCTAGGGAACCCTACAGATTTCGACGGAACCCTACGAGCCCCTCTGGAACCCTACAGAATACTCCAGGACCCGACAGCACTCTACAAGACCCTTAGCAACACAACGGAACCTCACTAAAACCCTATGGGCTCCTACAGAACACTGTAGGCGCCTACGGAAACCTACAGACCCCTACAGAATACTACCAGCCACTACAGAAAAATATGGCCCCTACGGAACTCTACGGAACCTGGCAGAAACACTGTGCGCCCCTACAGGCCCTTGCGGGCACTTGCAGAACTCTGCAGGAACCCACGGAACTTTATGGAACCCTACCAGCCCCTACGGAAGCCTAAAGACCCTTGCAGGCAGTTACGGAACGGTACAGGGCCCTAGGGAACTTTACCAGCCACTACGGAACTCTACGGGCCCCTACGGAACCCTGCAGAACCCTCCAGAACCTTACAGAATCCCACGGATTCCTACAGACTCCTGCGGGCACTTACTCAACCCTAGAGGACCCTACGGAACACTACTGGCTCCTACGGTACTCCACAGGCCTCTAGGGAACCTACGAAGCTCTACGGAACCCTATGGATCCTTACGGAACAGTACGGGCCCCTTCAGACCTCTGCGGGCGCTTATGGAAACCTACAGGACCCTACCGAAACTGTACAAGACTCTACAGGCCCCTAGGGAACACCACAGGCCCCTACGGAACCCTACACAACCCTCCGGAAACATATGGCACCCTACAAGCTCCTACCAACCCCTGCGGGCACTTACACAACCCTACAGGCCCCTACGGAAATCTATGGGACTCTACGGGCCCCTAGGGAACCCTTCAGATTTCGACGGAACCCGACCAGCCCCTCTGGAACCCTACAGAATACTCCAGGACCCAACAGCACTCTACAAGACCCTTAGCAACACAACGGAACCTCACTAAAACCCTATGGGCTCCTACAGAACACTGCAGGTGCCTACGGAAACCTACAGACACCTACGGGCACTTACAGAACACTGCAGGCCCCTACGGAACCCTACAGGTCCATACAGAACCCCACAGGGCCCTAGGGAACTTTACCAGCCACTACGGAACTCTACGGGCCCCTACGGAACCCTGCAGAACCCTCCAGAACCTTACAGAATCCCACGGATTCCTACAGACTCCTGCGGGCACTTACACAACCCTAGAGGACCCTACGGAACACTACTGGCTCCTACGGTACTCCACAGGCCTCTAGGGAACCTACGAAGCTCTACGGAACCCTATGGATCCTTACGGAACAGTACGGGCCCCTTCAGACCTCTGCGGGCGCTTATGGAAACCTACAGGACCCTACCGAAACTGTACGAGACTCTACAGGCCCCTAGGGAACACCACAGGCCCCTACGGAACCCTACACAACCCTCCGGAAACATATGGCACCCTACAAGCTCCTACCAACCCCTGCGGGCACTTACACAACCCTACAGGCCCCTACGGAAATCTATGGGACTCTACGGGCCCCTAGGGAACCCTTCAGATTTCGACGGAACCCTACCAGCCCCTCTGGAACCCTACAGAATACTCCAGGACCCGACAGCACTCTACAAGACCCTTAGCAACACAATGGAACCTCGCTAAAACCCTATGGGCTCCTACAGAATACTGCAGGTGCCTACGGAACCCTACAGACACCTACGGGCACTTACAGAACACTGCAGGCCCCTACGGAACCCTACAGGTCCATACAGAACCCCACAGGGCCCTAGGGAACTTTACCAGCCACTACGGAACTCTACGGGCCCCTACGGAACCCTGCAGAACCCTCCGGAACCTTACAGAATCCCACAGACTCCTACAGACTTCTGCGGGCACTTAAACAACCCTAGAGGACCCTACGGAACACTGCCAGCCCCTATGGAAGGAACCCTACGGGCCCCTACAGAACACTACTGGCTCCTGCGGTACTCCACAGGCCTCTAGGGAACCTACGAAGCTCTACGGAGCCCTATGGATCCTTACGGAACAGTACGGGCCCCTTCAGACCTCTGCGGGCACTTATGGAAACCTACAGGACCCTACGGAACTGTACGAGACTCTACAGGCCCCTAGGGAACACCACAGGCCCCTACGGAACCGTACGAGACTCTACAGGCCCTTAGGGAACACCACAGGCCCCTACGGAACCCTACACAACCCTCTGGAAACTTATGGAACCCTACAAGCTCCTACCAACCCCTGCGAGCACTTACACAACCCTACAGGTCCCTACGGCAATCTACGGGACTCTATGGGCCCCTAGGGAACCCTACAGATTTCGACGGAACCCTACGAGCCCCTCTGGAACCCTACAGAATACTCCAGGACCCGACAGCACTCTACAAGACCCTTAGCAACACAACGGAACCTCACTAAAACCCTATGGGCTCCTACAGAACACTGTAGGTGCCTACGGAAACCTACAGACCCCTACAGAATACTACCAGCCACTACAGAAAAATATGGCCCCTACGGAACTCTACGGAACCTGGCAGAAACACTGTGGGCCCCTACAGGCCCTTGCGGGCACTTGCAGAACTCTGCAGGAACCCACGGAACTTTATGGAACCCTACCAGCCCCTACGGAAGCCTAAAGACCCTTGCAGGCAGTTACGGAACGGTACAGGGCCCTAGGGAACTTTACCAGCCACTACGGAACTCTACGGGCCCCTACGGAACCCTGCAGAACCCTCCAGAACCTTACAGAATCCCACGGATTCCTACAGACTCCTGCGGGCACTTACTCAACCCTAGAGGACCCTACGGAACACTACTGGCTCCTACGGTACTCCACAGGCCTCTAGGGAACCTACGAAGCTCTACGGAACCCTATGGATCCTTACGGAACAGTACGGGCCCCTTCAGACCTCTGCGGGCGCTTATGGAAACCTACAGGACCCTACCGAAACTGTACGAGACTCTACAGGCCCCTAGGGAACACCACAGGCCCCTACGGAACCCTACACAACCCTCCGGAAACATATGGCACCCTACAAGCTCCTACCAACCCCTGCGGGCACTTACACAACCCTACAGGCCCCTACGGAAATCTATGGGACTCTACGGGCCCCTAGGGAACCCTTCAGATTTCGACGGAACCCGACCAGCCCCTCTGGAACCCTACAGAATACTCCAGGACCCGACAGCACTCTACAAGACCCTTAGCAACACAACGGAACCTCACTAAAACCCTATGGGCTCCTACAGAACACTGCAGGCCCCTACGGAACCCTACAGGTCCATACAGAACCCCACAGGGCCCTAGGGAACTTTACCAGCCACTACGGAACTCTACGGGCCCCTACGGAACCCTGCAGAACCCTCCGGAACCTTACAGAATCCCACAGACTCCTACAGACTTCTGCGGGCACTTAAACAACCCTAGAGGACCCTACGGAACACTGCCAGCCCCTATGGAAGGAACCCTACGGGCCCCTACAGAACACTACTGGCTCCTGCGGTACTCCACAGGCCTCTAGGGAACCTACGAAGCTCTACGGAGCCCTATGGATCCTTACGGAACAGTACGGGCCCCTTCAGACCTCTGCGGGCGCTTATGGAAACCTACAGGACCCTACGGAACTGTACGAGACTCTACAGGCCCCTAGGGAACACCACAGGCCCCTACGGAACCGTACGAGACGCTACAGGCCCTTAGGGAACACCACAGGCCCCTACGGAACCCTACACAACCCTCTGGAAACTTATGGAACCCTACAAGCTCCTACCAACCCCTGCGAGCACTTACACAACCCTACAGGTCCCTACGGCAATCTACGGGACTCTATGGGCCCCTAGGGAACCCTACAGATTTCGACGGAACCCTACGAGCCCCTCTGGAACCCTACAGAATACTCCAGGACCCGACAGCACTCTACAAGACCCTTAGCAACACAACGGAACCTCACTAAAACCCTATGGGCTCCTACAGAACACTGTAGGTGCCTACGGAAACCTACAGACCCCTACAGAATACTACCAGCCACTACAGAAAAATATGGCCCCTACGGAACTCTACGGAACCTGGCAGAAACACTGTGGGCCCCTACAGGCCCTTGCGGGCACTTGCAGAACTCTGCAGGAACCCACGGAACTTTATGGAACCCTACCAGCCCCTACGGAAGCCTAAAGACCCTTGCAGGCAGTTACGGAACGGTACAGGGCCCTAGGGAACTTTACCAGCCACTACGGAACTCTACGGGCCCCTACGGAACCCTGCAGAACCCTCCAGAACCTTACAGAATCCCACGGATTCCTACAGACTCCTGCGGGCACTTACTCAACCCTAGAGGACCCTACGGAACACTACTGGCTCCTACGGTACTCCACAGGCCTCTAGGGAACCTACGAAGCTCTACGGAACCCTATGGATCCTTACGGAACAGTACGGGCCCCTTCAGACCTCTGCGGGCGCTTATGGAAACCTACAGGACCCTACCGAAACTGTACGAGACTCTACAGGCCCCTAGGGAACACCACAGGCCCCTACGGAACCCTACACAACCCTCCGGAAACATATGGCACCCTACAAGCTCCTACCAACCCCTGCGGGCACTTACACAACCCTACAGGCCCCTACGGAAATCTATGGGACTCTACGGGCCCCTAGGGAACCCTTCAGATTTCGACGGAACCCGACCAGCCCCTCTGGAACCCTACAGAATACTCCAGGACCCGACAGCACTCTACAAGACCCTTAGCAACACAACGGAACCTCACTAAAACCCTATGGGCTCCTACAGAACACTGCAGGCCCCTACGGAACCCTACAGGTCCATACAGAACCCCACAGGGCCCTAGGGAACTTTACCAGCCACTACGGAACTCTACGGGCCCCTACGGAACCCTGCAGAACCCTCCGGAACCTTACAGAATCCCACAGACTCCTACAGACTTCTGCGGGCACTTAAACAACCCTAGAGGACCCTACGGAACACTGCCAGCCCCTATGGAAGGAACCCTACGGGCCCCTACAGAACACTACTGGCTCCTGCGGTACTCCACAGGCCTCTAGGGAACCTACGAAGCTCTACGGAGCCCTATGGATCCTTACGGAACAGTACGGGCCCCTTCAGACCTCTGCGGGCACTTATGGAAACCTACAGGACCCTACGGAACTGTACGAGACTCTACAGGCCCCTAGGGAACACCACAGGCCCCTACGGAACCGTACGAGACTCTACAGGCCCTTAGGGAACACCACAGGCCCCTACGGAACCCTACACAACCCTCTGGAAACTTATGGAACCCTACAACTCCTACCAACCCCTGCGAGCACTTACACAACCCTACAGGTCCCTACGGCAATCTACGGGACTCTATGGGCCCCTAGGGAACCCTACAGATTTCGACGGAACCCTACGAGCCCCTCTGGAACCCTACAGAATACTCCAGGACCCGACAGCACTCTACAAGACCCTTAGCAAACACAACGGAACCTCACTAAAACCCTATGGGCTCCTACAGAACACTGTAGGTGCCTACGGAAACCTACAGACCCATACAGAATACTACCAGCCACTACAGAAAAATATGGCCCCTACGGAACGAACTCTACGGAACCTGGCAGAAACACTGTGGGCCCCTACAGGCCCTTGCGGGCACTTGCAGAACTCTGCAGGAACCCACGGAACTTTATGGAACCCTACCAGCCCCTACGGAAGCCTAAAGACCCTTGCAGGCAGTTACGGAACGGTACAGGGCCCTAGGGAAACTTTACCAGCCACTACGGAACTCTACGGGCCCCTACGGAACCCTGCAGAACCCTCCAGAACCTTACAGAATCCCACGGATTCCTACAGACTCCTGGCGGGCCACTTACTCAACCCTAGAGGACCCTACGGAACACTACTGGCTCCTACGGTACTCCACAGGCCTCTAGGGAACCTACGAAGCTCTACGGAACCCTATGGATCCTTACGGAACAGTACGGGCCCCTTCAGACCTCTGCGGGCGCTTATGGAAACCTACAGGACCCTACCGAAACTGTACAAGACTCTACAGGCCCCTAGGGAAACACCACAGGCCCCTACGGAACCCTACACAACCCTCCGGAAACATATGGCACCCTACAAGCTCCTACCAACCCCTGCGGGCACTTACACAACCCTACAGGCCCCTACGGAAATCTATGGGACTCTACGGGCCCCTAGGGAACCCTTCAGATTTCGACGGAACACCCGACCAGCCCCCTCTGGAACCCTACAGAATACTCCAGGACCCGACAGCACTCTACAAGACCCTTAGCAACACAACGGAACCTCACTAAAAACCCTATGGGCTCCTACAGAATACTGCAGGTGCCTACGGAACCCTACAGACACCTACGGGCACTTACAGAACACTGCAGGCCCCTACGGAACCCTACAGGTCCATACAGAACCCCACAGGGCCCTAGGGAACTTTACCAGCCACTACGGAACTCTACGGGCCCCTATGGAACCCTGCAGAACCCTCCGGAACCTTACAGAATCCCACAGACTCCTACAGACTTCTGCGGGCACTTAAACAACCCTAGAGGACCCTACGGAACACTGCCAGCCCCTATGGAAGGAACCCTACGGGCCCCTACAGAACACTACTGGCTCCTGCGGTACTCCACAGGCCTCTAGGGAACCTACGAAGCTCTACGGAGCCCTATGGATCCTTACGGAACAGTACGGGCCCCTTCAGACCTCTGCGGGCACTTATGGAAACCTACAGGACCCTACGGAACTGTACGAGACTCTACAGGCCCCTAGGGAACACCACAGGCCCCTACGGAACCGTACGAGACTCTACAGGCCCTTAGGGAACACCACAGGCCCCTACGGAACCCTACACAACCCTCTGGAAACTTATGGAACCCTACAAGCTCCTACCAACCCCTGCGAGCACTTACACAACCCTACAGGTCCCCTACGGCAATCTACGGGACTCTATGGGCCCCCTAGGGAACCCTACAGATTTCGACGGAAACCCTACGAGCCCCTCTGGAACCCTACAGAATACTCCAGGACCCGACAGCACTCTACAAGACCCTTAGCAACACAACGGAACCTCACTAAAACCCTATGGGCTCCTACAGAACACTGTAGGTGCCTACGGAAACCTACAGACCCCTACAGAATACTACCAGCCACTACAGAAAAATATGGCCCCTACGGAACTCTACGGAACCTGGCAGAAAACACTGTGGGGCCCCTACAGGCCCTTGCGGGCACTTGCAGAACTCTGCAGGAACCCACGGAACTTTATGGAACCCTACCAGCCCCTACGGAAGCCTAAAGGACCCTTGCAGGCAGTTACGGAACGGTACAGGGGCCCTAGGGAACTTTACCAGCCACTACGGAACTCTACGGGCCCCTACGGAACCCTGCAGAACCCTCCAGAACCTTACAGAATCCCACGGATTCCCTACAGACTCCTGCGGGCACTTACTCAACCCTAGAGGACCCCTACGGAACACTACTGGCTCCTACGGTACTCCACAGGCCTCTAGGGAACCTACGAAGCTCTACGGAACCCTATGGATCCTTACGGAACAGTACGGGCCCCTTCAGACCTCTGCGGGCGCTTATGGAAACCTACAGGACCCTACCGAAACTGTACAAGACTCTACAGGCCCCTAGGGAACACCACAGGCCCCTACGGAACCCTACACAACCCTCCGGAAACATATGGCACCCTACAAGCTCCTACCAACCCCTGCGGGCACTTACACAACCCTACAGGCCCCTACGGAAATCTATGGGACTCTACGGGCCCCTAGGGAACCCTTCAGATTTCGACGGAAACCCGACCAGCCCCTCTGGAACCCTACAGAATACTCCAGGACCCGACAGCACTCTACAAGACCCTTAGGCAACACAACGGAACCTCACTAAAAACCCTATGGGCTCCTACAGAATACTGCAGGTGCCTACGGAACCCTACAGAACACCTACGGGCACTTACAGAACACTGCAGGCCCCCTACGGAACCCTACAGGTCCATACAGAACCCCACAGGGCCCTAGGGAACTTTACCAGCCACTACGGAACTCTACGGGCCCCTACGGAAACCCTGCAGAACCCTCCGGAACCCTTACAGAATCCCACAGACTCCTACAGACTTCTGCGGGCACTTAAACAACCCTAGAGGACCCCTACGGAACACTGCCAGCCCCTATGGAAGGAACCCTACGGGCCCCTACAGAACACTACTGGCTCCTGCGGTACTCCACAGGCCTCTAGGGAACACTACGAAGCTCTACGGAGCCCTATGGATCCTTACAGAACAGTAACGGGGCCCCTTCAGACCTCTGCGGGCACTTATGGAAACCTACAGGACCCTACAGAACTGTACGAGACTCTACAGGCCCCTAGGGAACACCACAGGCCCCTACGGAACCGTACGAGACTCTACAGGCCCTTAGAAAACACCACAGGCCCCTACGGAACCCTACACAACCCTCTGGAAACTTATGGAACCCTACAAGCTCCTACCAACCCCTGCGAGCACTTACACAACCCTACAGGTCCCTACGGCAATCTACGGGACTCTATGGGCCCCTAGGGAACCCTACAGATTTCGACGGAAACCCTACGAGCCCCTCTGGAACCCTACAGAATACTCCAGGACCCGACAGCACTCTACAAGACCCTTAGCAACACAACGGAACCTCACTAAAACCCTATGGGCTCCTACAGAACACTGTAGGTGCCTACGGAAACCTACAGACCCCTACAGAATACTACCAGCCACTACAGAAAAATATGGCCCCTACGGAACTCTACGGAACCTGGCAGAAACACTGTGGGCCCCTACAGGCCCTTGCGGGCACTTGCAGAACTCTGCAGGAACCCACAGAACTTTAGGGAACCCTACCAGCCCCTACGGAAGCCTAAAGACCCTTGCAGGCAGTTACGGAACGGTACAGGGCCCTAGGGAACTTTACCAGCCACTACGGAACTCTACGGGCCCCTACGGAACCCTGCAGAACCCTCCAGAACCTTACAGAATCCCACGGATTCCTACAGACTCCTGCGGGCACTTACTCAACCCTAGAGGACCCTACGGAACACTACTGGCTCCTACGGTACTCCACAGGCCTCTAGGGAACCTACGAAGCTCTACGGAACCCTATGGATCCTTACGGAACAGTACGGGCCCCTTCAGACCTCTGCGGGCGCTTATGGAAACCTACAGGACCCTACCGAAACTGTACGAGACTCTACAGGCCCCCTAGGGAACACCACAGGCCCCTACGGAACCCTACACAACCCTCCGGAAACATATGGCACCCTACAAGCTCCTACCAACCCCTGCGGGCACTTACACAACCCTACAGGCCCCTACGGAAATCTATGGGACTCTACGGGGCCCCTAGGGAACCCTTCAGATTTCGACGGAACCCGACCAGCCCCTCTGGAACCCTACAGAATACTCCAGGACCCGACAGCACTCTACAAGACCCTTAGCAACACAACGGAACCTCACTAAAACCCTATGGGCTCCTACAGAATACTGCAGGTGCCTACGGAACCCTACCAGACACCTACGGGCACTTACAGAACACTGCAGGCCCCTACGGAACCCTACAGGTCCATACAGAACCCCACAGGGCCCTAGGGAACTTTACCAGCCACTACGGAACTCTACGGGCCCCTACGGAACCCTGCAGAACCCTCCGGAACCTTACAGAATCCCACAGACTCCTACAGACTTCTGCGGGCACTTAAACAACCCTAGAGGACCCTACGGAACACTGCCAGCC
>NW_027414648.1:0-43590 GCF_964106895.1 Numenius arquata | reverse complement strand
GGACCAGTTTTCTGATTCTTCCCAAAGCCTCTTGACCGAATCATTAAGACCGTGACGTACCAACACCTACGGACATTCCCAAATTAACTTTACGTGTTTCTGGAAGACAGCCTCGGCTCAGTCACCCACTCCCCAACATCTTCCCACCAAGTCCTCCACACCACCTTCTTCCAGCATTTGGGGCGGGCTGGGCGTAGGGGAAAGCCCAATGTCCATAGATCCCTTTAATCCTCTCTGCATACGGTTTCTTGGAGGAAACAGAGAAAAAAGGGAATTAACATTTGCAGGTAGGAAAATTAACATTTGCAGCAGGAAATATGTATTTCCCTGTCCTTCCACAAACAGAGCAGCATATCGTCCATGACATTTTTTACATGACTAACTGCAACCTTTTGAAGAAGCTGGGGGCGTATTTCAATCAGCAAGCACATCGCAAGCTACACTGACCAGTGCAGATAAAGTTTTAAAAGGGATAAAACTTTAGGAAATGTTTCCATTCTAAGAACTTCATTTGGGTTAGATCAAGTAAATAAAGGAAGGGAAGTAGTACGATTCCGTTCTGCTTAGACAGAGCAGAATTCTCCGTTCTCGGGACGCATACCAGCAATTGGGACACGGGTGCAGGTTCTGCTGCTAAGTAAATGGACTGGAACCTAGCACCGCTAGGAAAGACCCGTAACCATTATGCTATAGGAGAAATATTTTCCCACTCTTCTCCCGATCTTGTGGGAGAAGATGGAGGTTTTGTTAACCCCCTTCCTTACCTCACTATGAATGGAAAACTTAACCATTTCATGGTCACTAAGCCCAAGGCGGTCTCCGACCTCCACGTCCCCCACTAGCCCTTCTTTGTTTGTGAACAGTAGGTCTAGCAAGGCACCTCCCCTGGTAGGCTCACCTACCATTTGTGTCAGGAAGTTATCCTCCATACACTCGAGGAACCTCCTAGCCTGCCGGCTCTCTGCTGTGTTATATTTCCAGCAGATGTCTGGTAAGTTGAACTTACCACTCCACTCCACTTCTTCATCACTGGAGTCTATCTCTATGGAGTCAAACAACTCCCTAATGTACAGAGCCACACCTCCCCCCCTCCTTCCTTGCCTATTCCTTCTGAAGAGCTTATAGCCACTTATTGCAGCATTCCAGTCATGACCATCGTCCCACCACGTTTCCGTGATGGCGACTATGTCGTAGTTGTCCTGCCGCACAATGGCTTCTAGCTCTTCCTGTTTGTTGCCCATGCTACGTGCATTAGCGTAGATGCACTTGACCTGGGCTACTGATTTCACCCCCATCTTTGGCCCTTGACACTCAGGTGCATTACCAGCGGGCCTGGTTTTATCCCCATCCCCCTTAACTTTCGGCTTAAAGCTCTGTTCATGAGCTTTGCTAACACTTAGCCTAGTACCCTTTTCCCCTTCTAGGGAAGGGTTTTCCCATTGTTCTCTAGCAGTAGAGAATCGTCCCACTATTTTTCTGGGAGGGCAGGCACTAATTCCCACCTCTCCATGTGCGGACATTTCTGCAGTTACCATCTTATCACTACTCCTTATGTCTTCACAGCTGCATGTATCTTTCTCTCCCACATCGACTGCTGCAACAGGCTGCAAGGCCTTACTGGCACCTTTACCCACTAGCACACTACTCCTGGGCGCCACTTTAGAAACCCTGGTTCCAACCCCGTCCCCCTTCAAATCTAGTTTAAAGCTCTCTCAATGAGCCCTGCTAATTCTTGTCCCAGTATCCTTTTTCCCCTTTGGGTTAGGCTTCCCCCACCTGCTGCCAGCATGCCTGGTGACCTGTAGATCAGCCTGGGATCAAAGAATCCAAAGTTCTGCCGTTTACACCAGTCTTTTAGCCACAAATTGATCTGTTGAGTCTTGCTTTTTATCCCTTCATCTATCCCTGTGACTGGTGGGATAGAAGAGAACACCACTTGTGATCCTGATCCTTTGACCAATCGTCCCAGCGCTCTGAAGTCCTTTTTCATTGCCTTTTGGCTTCTGGTAGCTACCTCATCGTTGCCTACTTGAAATATCAATAGTGGGTAATAATCTGAGGGTTGAACCAGGGAGTGAATTTTCCTCTGTATATCCTTAATCCTGGCCCCAGGGAGGCAGGTGACTTCCCTGTGGGACGGGTCTGGTCTACAGATTGGGCCCTCTGTTCCACTCAGAAGGGAGTCACCTATTACAATCACCTTTCTTTTTTTCTTGGTTGGTGAGGTCCTGAGGCAAGGGGGTGGGTCACTGAACCTAGGACCGCTAGGAAAGACCCGTAACCATTATGCTATAGGAGAAATATTTTCCCACTCTTCTCCCGATCTGGTACTTTTTACTTCAGCTGAAACTGTTCAGTCTTCTTGTCCTCGAGTATTTACAAGTGTTGCCCATGTCTTCGAGGGCACAAAAAGAAAACCCAACAAAAAACCTGTAAAATAATTATTCACAAGGGAACAACAACTACAAAATCACACATCTCTACTTCCACTATTAGACGCAAACCAAACCGTTCCTCTGCCTGACCCTCACTCCCAGCCTTGTGCTTCTTATTCTCCTTGCTCTCTAGCAGATCGTTCACGATTTCAGACAGCCTAGTCCACAGCCTTCTTCTCTGCTCTACAGCATCTTGATTCTTTTCCTCCAGTCAGGACAACAGTCCAATCCTTCCATAAAGTGTCAGTGTACCACACGACCGGCACAGGATTTCATCCTCCAAGTACAGGAAATCAGGTACAAAAGTTAGCAGGTGAATGGAACAAAGCAACCTTCCTAGCAACGTTTTTCAAAAGCTCTTCAGCTTGTGAGTTTGAGCTTCAGAAATTAACGGCTTGGTCCAGATGACTTAAATCGTTAGCCAACAGCAACAGCATGTGCCTCCCCGTATTCCCCTAGGCTTACCTACTTGTTCATCCCGTTAGGCAGTCACTGACACAGGCGATAGTGCCCCTGTTCAGCATTTACATGCATTTACAAGAATGTCCTATGACTAACCTTAAAACGTGCGCATTGGATACCGTTATTCAACTTTGGAGCGCTTTTGTACCTCTTCCAGAGAACGTATGACAATGGGAGATAGAGCCTATGCAAAGGTTTGCTCTACACCAAACGCCTTGCATTTAGGAGTATGCAGAAACAGGACAAAGCTTCTTCTAGGACACTGAAACAGTCACTTCAACAGATTACTCCTTTCTTTTGGTATAACTCTATGCCTCACCGCCTGTAGTCCTTTTAATTCTGCATTTTGACACCTTAGTCGGCTGTGGTTTACCTCAAGCTCAAGCACTAAATACTCAGAGGAGGCTGAAGAGAGGCAGCGCTCAGTCTCTTCTCCCAATTCACAGGCGACGGGACAAGAGGAAATGGCCTCAAAGTGTACAAGGGGAACTTTCAGATTGGATAGTAGGAAGAATTTTTACACGGAAAGGCTTATTAAGCATTGGAATGGGCTGCCCAGGGAAGCAGCTGAGGCACCATCCCTGGAGGTATTTAAAAGATGGGTTGGCATAGTGCTTAGTGACATGGGTTAGTGATGGTTTCTTATCAGAGTTTGGTTGATGGTCGCATCAGATGATCTGAAAGGTCCCTTCCAACCTAGACAATTCTATGATGCGATGACTCTATGAAATTCGACGACGCCTTTTGATAACGTCATGCATCCAGCTCTCTTTTTTCCTTTAGGCTTCTTGATGACAGGAGGCAACATCTATTGAAAGGTCTGGCAAAAATAAAGGACCCGGGGACAAGTAAATAATGAGAGGCCGTGCTCGTCTTTCAGACGCCCTATAGCACACTGTACTCCTTTAGAAATGCAATTACTTTAACCCCTGAAGAGCAGTCTGCACCCACCCCAGTCCTATGTCAGCAAGGAGAAGGGCCAGGAAATATGATAAGGAAGCTTCTCCTTCAATTGTTGAGAACAAGTTGCACCACTCGTCTCTAGGCAGAGCTGGTGAGCCTCTCCTGAGGCGTTCTGGCCATTCCAGCCCAAAACCTCTCTTGCAAACTCGATCAACACATCTCAAGAACGCGGCAAAGTTCAAAGCAAGGAGGGGAGGAAGATTTTTATTCCAAAATAAAATTTATTTCAGCCATTCACATGCATGCTGTCCTATCCACCTATTGGCCAGCAGCTAATAGGTGGACAGGCTAAGTCTATTTGGGCTATTCCACTTAGCCTGGACAGAATCACCAGCGGTGAGACCGAGGACAAGAGACACAGCCTTTGGAGGCCTCTACACATCTCCTGGACTGTCCCTGCCTGGGCGTCCTGACAAGCTGCACACAGATGTGATCTTGATGAAGTGTTTAGTGCGAGTGCCCTCTTGCTGCCAGTCCTGAGGCCTCCACCCTCAGAGCTTCCCCTTCTCACTGGGCCACACCAACAGCCAAACCACTCAACCGCTCCCACTGGAAGAGCACCGAGGAGGTCTCTTCTACTACCACGCGCTCAGGGCAGGGGCGACAATGGCGATAGACCGCGATGCTCTCGCTGCGTTGTGGCCGCTCAGGTCTGGAAAGCTGACCTCCAGGCTCAGGGATACCACAGCCCCTCGGGCAACCCACTCCAGTGCTTTAGGGGCCTCACAAGGATTTGAGTTTTGAGCCCTGATCTCCACCACGAAGCTCTCTACTCTCAGGAGATGCCACCATCTCTCACCCTCCCTCCCACCAGGCAGTGCGAGGAAGACATTCCGAGTGATGGCTTCTGTTGTCACCGACCGAGCAGCTGTGAAGTCACCTAGCGATGGATTGTGAGCAGGTGCCCCTCGCTGCTTAAATGCGGGCGCCCGGGCCCAGCCAGCTGGTTCATGCCCGCATTCCAGCCGAGCTCTTTGCGAAGCTGGAGTGTTAGGTAAAGCCTTGGTGCTGGTGTCCTGACTGGGGAGTTGCTCCTTGCAGCTCTCCATATCCGACCCAGAGCCGTCAAAGGGTTTTCCCCGGCCCTGCCACCTCCAGGCGGCCGGGGCACTCAGGAGGCGCGCTCGCAGCAGCAGAGGTGAGTTGTGCGGGGACTCCTCACCCTGGGGAGCTGAGAGGGCCTCTTTCTGGAGGGACCTGGGCATTTCTTCCACCCCTCCCTGGCCACGCCAATGACCGTGGCCTCTCTTCCTTTTCTAGCCTTACACCGGCCGCTGCATCGCCAAACAGGGGGAGCAGTTTGGCATCCCCAGCTCCCCCCAGCCCACCGCAGCGAGCACAGAGCGTGGCCATGGAGCTGGACAACCGCTGCCCGGTATGCCTGGACAGCTGGGAGGACGCTGCCTATGCCATGCCGTGCCTCCACCAGTTTTGCTTCCCGTGCATCCGGCGGTGGGCTAACAGCAAGCCCGAGTGCCCCCTCTGCAAGAGGAGAGTGCAGTCCATCGTGCACTCCGTGCGGGCCGACAACGACTTTGAAGAGGTGGCCATCACACCGTCTGCCTTGGCCTCGGCATCGGTCGGCAACCGTCAGGCAGGAGGAGCCCCCGCGCCCACACCCACCCACAGACCCCCTCGCCACCCTGGAACACCTCAGCCGCTGGCGGTGGAGTCAGGGACCAGGGCTCCAGTGGGTGGCCTCCAGCCCGACACCTGGGCGTCCCTCTTTGACGACCACCCAGGCCTCCTCCAGCGCTTCCTGCCCTGGCTGCAACAGCAGCTGGGGCTCATCTTTGCCGAGGAGCCATCCACAGCAGCCGTGCTGGAGGAGCTCATCCTCTCTGTCCTGGGCCTCTTCGGCCTGGACGAAGACGTCCTGGGGCGCCTGCTGCAGGCCAGCCTCCAGAATCGCGCGGCGACGTTTGCACACCAGCTTATCAACGTCGCCGTGCAACGCTGCAGCAGGGAGGCACACCGTCTGCTGGGCCTTGGCCACGGCCATGCTGCTGAGGAGCGGGAGGACACCCCCACAGCTCTCCCTCATCCTCCTGCCTCCCAAAGGGGGTCTCCTGCCCCTGGACCAGCCACCTACAGCAGCCCTGGGGGAGCCCACGAAGACCATCGCCTCAACACCAACACGGCGGATCTTCCTGGCGGGCCCGACGGCGTCCCCGACACCACCGTTCCCAGCCACGGGGAGCAGGAGGAGCTGCACCAAGATTCAGGGCAGGAGGTGGCAGGACCCTCCACTCCCAGACGCGGAGGGCAGCGCTCCTCTCGGGGCACACGGCGAGCCCCAAAGAGGAAGGCCAGCAGCTCCCACGGCTCCTCCCAGCCGTCCAAGAGACCACCCCGACGGCAACATTAGAACCACGTCCCAGGAGCTGCACAAAAGTAGTCGAGTTACGGAAAGAAGCTATTCTCATAACTTCTTTTTGGTTATACAAAGAAAATAAAGAAAGAAAAGTAGGACCAGTTTTCTGATTCTTCCCAAAGCCTCTTGACCGAATCATTAAGACCGTGACGTACCAACACCTACGGACATTCCCAAATTAACTTACGTGTTCTGGAAGACAGCCTCGGCTCAGTCACCCACTCCCCAACATCTTCCCACCAAGTCCTCCACACCACTTCTTCCAGCATTTGGGGCGGGCTGGGCGTAGGGGAAAGCCCAATGTCCATAGATCCCTTTAATCCTCTCTGCATACGGTTTCTTGGAGGAAACAGAGAAAAAAGGGAATTAACATTTGCAGGTAGGAAAATTAACATTTGCAGCAGGAAATATGTATTTCCCTGTCCTTCCACAAACAGAGCAGCATATCGTCCATGACATTTTTTACATGACTAACTGCAACCTTTTGAAGAAGCTGGGGGCGTATTTCAATCAGCAAGCACATCGCAAGCTACACTGACCAGTGCAGATAAAGTTTTAAAAGGGATAAAACTTTAGGAAATGTTTCCATTCTAAGAACTTCATTTGGGTTAGATCAAGTAAATAAAGGAAGGGAAGTAGTACGATTCCGTTCTGCTTAGACAGAGCAGAATTCTCCGTTCTCGGGACGCATACCAGCAATTGGGACACGGGTGCAGGTTCTGCTGCTAAGTAAATGGACTGGAACCTAGCACCGCTAGGAAAGACCCGTAACCATTATGCTATAGGAGAAATATTTTCCCACTCTTCTCCCGATCTTGTGGGAGAAGATGGAGGTTTTGTTAACCCCCTTCCTTACCTCACTATGAATGGAAAACTTAACCATTTCATGGTCACTAAGCCCAAGGCGGTCTCCGACCTCCACGTCCCCCACTAGCCCTTCTTTGTTTGTGAACAGTAGGTCTAGCAAGGCACCTCCCCTGGTAGGCTCACCTACCATTTGTGTCAGGAAGTTATCCTCCATACACTCGAGGAACCTCCTAGCCTGCCGGCTCTCTGCTGTGTTATATTTCCAGCAGATGTCTGGTAAGTTGAACTTACCACTCCACTCCACTTCTTCATCACTGGAGTCTATCTCTATGGAGTCAAACAACTCCCTAATGTACAGAGCCACACCTCCCCCCCTCCTTCCTTGCCTATTCCTTCTGAAGAGCTTATAGCCACTTATTGCAGCATTCCAGTCATGACCATCGTCCCACCACGTTTCCGTGATGGCGACTATGTCGTAGTTGTCCTGCCGCACAATGGCTTCTAGCTCTTCCTGTTTGTTGCCCATGCTACGTGCATTAGCGTAGATGCACTTGACCTGGGCTACTGATTTCACCCCCATCTTTGGCCCTTGACACTCAGGTGCATTACCAGCGGGCCTGGTTTTATCCCCATCCCCCTTAACTTTCGGCTTAAAGCTCTGTTCATGAGCTTTGCTAACACTTAGCCTAGTACCCTTTTCCCCTTCTAGGGAAGGGTTTTCCCATTGTTCTCTAGCAGTAGAGAATCGTCCCACTATTTTTCTGGGAGGGCAGGCACTAATTCCCACCTCTCCATGTGCGGACATTTCTGCAGTTACCATCTTATCACTACTCCTTATGTCTTCACAGCTGCATGTATCTTTCTCTCCCACATCGACTGCTGCAACAGGCTGCAAGGCCTTACTGGCACCTTTACCCACTAGCACACTACTCCTGGGCGCCACTTTAGAAACCCTGGTTCCAACCCCGTCCCCCTTCAAATCTAGTTTAAAGCTCTCTCAATGAGCCCTGCTAATTCTTGTCCCAGTATCCTTTTTCCCCTTTGGGTTAGGCTTCCCCCACCTGCTGCCAGCATGCCTGGTGACCTGTAGATCAGCCTGGGATCAAAGAATCCAAAGTTCTGCCGTTTACACCAGTCTTTTAGCCACAAATTGATCTGTTGAGTCTTGCTTTTTATCCCTTCATCTATCCCTGTGACTGGTGGGATAGAAGAGAACACCACTTGTGATCCTGATCCTTTGACCAATCGTCCCAGCGCTCTGAAGTCCTTTTTCATTGCCTTTTGGCTTCTGGTAGCTACCTCATCGTTGCCTACTTGAAATATCAATAGTGGGTAATAATCTGAGGGTTGAACCAGGGAGTGAATTTTCCTCTGTATATCCTTAATCCTGGCCCCAGGGAGGCAGGTGACTTCCCTGTGGGACGGGTCTGGTCTACAGATTGGGCCCTCTGTTCCACTCAGAAGGGAGTCACCTATTACAATCACCTTTCTTTTTTTCTTGGTTGGTGAGGTCCTGAGGCAAGGGGGTGGGTCACTGAACCTAGGACCGCTAGGAAAGACCCGTAACCATTATGCTATAGGAGAAATATTTTCCCACTCTTCTCCCGATCTGGTACTTTTTACTTCAGCTGAAACTGTTCAGTCTTCTTGTCCTCGAGTATTTACAAGTGTTGCCCATGTCTTCGAGGGCACAAAAAGAAAACCCAACAAAAAACCTGTAAAATAATTATTCACAAGGGAACAACAACTACAAAATCACACATCTCTACTTCCACTATTAGATGCAAACCAAACCGTTCCTCTGCCTGACCCTCACTCCCAGCCTTGTGCTTCTTATTCTCCTTGCTCTCTAGCAGATCGTTCACGATTTCAGACAGCCTAGTCCACAGCCTTCTTCTCTGCTCTACAGCATCTTGATTCTTTTCCTCCAGTCAGGACAACAGTCCAATCCTTCCATAAAGTGTCAGTGTACCACACGACCGGCACAGGATTTCATCCTCCAAGTACAGGAAATCAGGTACAAAAGTTAGCAGGTGAATGGAACAAAGCAACCTTCCTAGCAACGTTTTTCAAAAGCTCTTCAGCTTGTGAGTTTGAGCTTCAGAAATTAACGGCTTGGTCCAGATGACTTAAATCGTTAGCCAACAGCAACAGCATGTGCCTCCCCGTATTCCCCTAGGCTTACCTACTTGTTCATCCCGTTAGGCAGTCACTGACACAGGCGATAGTGCCCCTGTTCAGCATTTACATGCATTTACAAGAATGTCCTATGACTAACCTTAAAACGTGCGCATTGGATACCGTTATTCAACTTTGGAGCGCTTTTGTACCTCTTCCAGAGAACGTATGACAATGGGAGATAGAGCCTATGCAAAGGTTTGCTCTACACCAAACGCCTTGCATTTAGGAGTATGCAGAAACAGGACAAAGCTTCTTCTAGGACACTGAAACAGTCACTTCAACAGATTACTCCTTTCTTTTGGTATAACTCTATGCCTCACCGCCTGTAGTCCTTTTAATTCTGCATTTTGACACCTTAGTCGGCTGTGGTTTACCTCAAGCTCAAGCACTAAATACTCAGAGGAGGCTGAAGAGAGGCAGCGCTCAGTCTCTTCTCCCAATTCACAGGCGACGGGACAAGAGGAAATGGCCTCAAAGTGTACAAGGGGAACTTTCAGATTGGATAGTAGGAAGAATTTTTACACGGAAAGGCTTATTAAGCATTGGAATGGGCTGCCCAGGGAAGCAGCTGAGGCACCATCCCTGGAGGTATTTAAAAGATGGGTTGGCATAGTGCTTAGTGACATGGGTTAGTGATGGTTTCTTATCAGAGTTTGGTTGATGGTCGCATCAGATGATCTGAAAGGTCCCTTCCAACCTAGACAATTCTATGATGCGATGACTCTATGAAATTCGACGACGCCTTTTGATAACGTCATGCATCCAGCTCTCTTTTTTCCTTTAGGCTTCTTGATGACAGGAGGCAACATCTATTGAAAGGTCTGGCAAAAATAAAGGACCCGGGGACAAGTAAATAATGAGAGGCCGTGCTCGTCTTTCAGACGCCCTATAGCACACTGTACTCCTTTAGAAATGCAATTACTTTAACCCCTGAAGAGCAGTCTGCACCCACCCCAGTCCTATGTCAGCAAGGAGAAGGGCCAGGAAATATGATAAGGAAGCTTCTCCTTCAATTGTTGAGAACAAGTTGCACCACTCGTCTCTAGGCAGAGCTGGTGAGCCTCTCCTGAGGCGTTCTGGCCATTCCAGCCCAAAACCTCTCTTGCAAACTCGATCAACACATCTCAAGAACGCGGCAAAGTTCAAAGCAAGGAGGGGAGGAAGATTTTTATTCCAAAATAAAATTTATTTCAGCCATTCACATGCATGCTGTCCTATCCACCTATTGGCCAGCAGCTAATAGGTGGACAGGCTAAGTCTATTTGGGCTATTCCACTTAGCCTGGACAGAATCACCAGCGGTGAGACCGAGGACAAGAGACACAGCCTTTGGAGGCCTCTACACATCTCCTGGACTGTCCCTGCCTGGGCGTCCTGACAAGCTGCACACAGATGTGATCTTGATGAAGTGTTTAGTGCGAGTGCCCTCTTGCTGCCAGTCCTGAGGCCTCCACCCTCAGAGCTTCCCCTTCTCACTGGGCCACACCAACAGCCAAACCACTCAACCGCTCCCACTGGAAGAGCACCGAGGAGGTCTCTTCTACTACCACGCGCTCAGGGCAGGGGCGACAATGGCGATAGACCGCGATGCTCTCGCTGCGTTGTGGCCGCTCAGGTCTGGAAAGCTGACCTCCAGGCTCAGGGATACCACAGCCCCTCGGGCAACCCACTCCAGTGCTTTAGGGGCCTCACAAGGATTTGAGTTTTGAGCCCTGATCTCCACCACGAAGCTCTCTACTCTCAGGAGATGCCACCATCTCTCACCCTCCCTCCCACCAGGCAGTGCGAGGAAGACATTCCGAGTGATGGCTTCTGTTGTCACCGACCGAGCAGCTGTGAAGTCACCTAGCGATGGATTGTGAGCAGGTGCCCCTCGCTGCTTAAATGCGGGCGCCCGGGCCCAGCCAGCTGGTTCATGCCCGCATTCCAGCCGAGCTCTTTGCGAAGCTGGAGTGTTAGGTAAAGCCTTGGTGCTGGTGTCCTGACTGGGGAGTTGCTCCTTGCAGCTCTCCATATCCGACCCAGAGCCGTCAAAGGGTTTTCCCCGGCCCTGCCACCTCCAGGCGGCCGGGGCACTCAGGAGGCGCGCTCGCAGCAGCAGAGGTGAGTTGTGCGGGGACTCCTCACCCTGGGGAGCTGAGAGGGCCTCTTTCTGGAGGGACCTGGGCATTTCTTCCACCCCTCCCTGGCCACGCCAATGACCGTGGCCTCTCTTCCTTTTCTAGCCTTACACCGGCCGCTGCATCGCCAAACAGGGGGAGCAGTTTGGCATCCCCAGCTCCCCCCAGCCCACCGCAGCGAGCACAGAGCGTGGCCATGGAGCTGGACAACCGCTGCCCGGTATGCCTGGACAGCTGGGAGGACGCTGCCTATGCCATGCCGTGCCTCCACCAGTTTTGCTTCCCGTGCATCCGGCGGTGGGCTAACAGCAAGCCCGAGTGCCCCCTCTGCAAGAGGAGAGTGCAGTCCATCGTGCACTCCGTGCGGGCCGACAACGACTTTGAAGAGGTGGCCATCACACCGTCTGCCTTGGCCTCGGCATCGGTCGGCAACCGTCAGGCAGGAGGAGCCCCCGCGCCCACACCCACCCACAGACCCCCTCGCCACCCTGGAACACCTCAGCCGCTGGCGGTGGAGTCAGGGACCAGGGCTCCAGTGGGTGGCCTCCAGCCCGACACCTGGGCGTCCCTCTTTGACGACCACCCAGGCCTCCTCCAGCGCTTCCTGCCCTGGCTGCAACAGCAGCTGGGGCTCATCTTTGCCGAGGAGCCATCCACAGCAGCCGTGCTGGAGGAGCTCATCCTCTCTGTCCTGGGCCTCTTCGGCCTGGACGAAGACGTCCTGGGGCGCCTGCTGCAGGCCAGCCTCCAGAATCGCGCGGCGACGTTTGCACACCAGCTTATCAACGTCGCCGTGCAACGCTGCAGCAGGGAGGCACACCGTCTGCTGGGCCTTGGCCACGGCCATGCTGCTGAGGAGCGGGAGGACACCCCCACAGCTCTCCCTCATCCTCCTGCCTCCCAAAGGGGGTCTCCTGCCCCTGGACCAGCCACCTACAGCAGCCCTGGGGGAGCCCACGAAGACCATCGCCTCAACACCAACACGGCGGATCTTCCTGGCGGGCCCGACGGCGTCCCCGACACCACCGTTCCCAGCCACGGGGAGCAGGAGGAGCTGCACCAAGATTCAGGGCAGGAGGTGGCAGGACCCTCCACTCCCAGACGCGGAGGGCAGCGCTCCTCTCGGGGCACACGGCGAGCCCCAAAGAGGAAGGCCAGCAGCTCCCACGGCTCCTCCCAGCCGTCCAAGAGACCACCCCGACGGCAACATTAGAACCACGTCCCAGGAGCTGCACAAAAGTAGTCGAGTTACGGAAAGAAGCTATTCTCATAACTTCTTTTTGGTTATACAAAGAAAATAAAGAAAGAAAAGTAGGACCAGTTTTCTGATTCTTCCCAAAGCCTCTTGACCGAATCATTAAGACCGTGACGTACCAACACCTACGGACATTCCCAAATTAACTTACGTGTTCTGGAAGACAGCCTCGGCTCAGTCACCCACTCCCCAACATCTTCCCACCAAGTCCTCCACACCACTTCTTCCAGCATTTGGGGCGGGCTGGGCGTAGGGGAAAGCCCAATGTCCATAGATCCCTTTAATCCTCTCTGCATACGGTTTCTTGGAGGAAACAGAGAAAAAAGGGAATTAACATTTGCAGGTAGGAAAATTAACATTTGCAGCAGGAAATATGTATTTCCCTGTCCTTCCACAAACAGAGCAGCATATCGTCCATGACATTTTTTACATGACTAACTGCAACCTTTTGAAGAAGCTGGGGGCGTATTTCAATCAGCAAGCACATCGCAAGCTACACTGACCAGTGCAGATAAAGTTTTAAAAGGGATAAAACTTTAGGAAATGTTTCCATTCTAAGAACTTCATTTGGGTTAGATCAAGTAAATAAAGGAAGGGAAGTAGTACGATTCCGTTCTGCTTAGACAGAGCAGAATTCTCCGTTCTCGGGACGCATACCAGCAATTGGGACACGGGTGCAGGTTCTGCTGCTAAGTAAATGGACTGGAACCTAGCACCGCTAGGAAAGACCCGTAACCATTATGCTATAGGAGAAATATTTTCCCACTCTTCTCCCGATCTTGTGGGAGAAGATGGAGGTTTTGTTAACCCCCTTCCTTACCTCACTATGAATGGAAAACTTAACCATTTCATGGTCACTAAGCCCAAGGCGGTCTCCGACCTCCACGTCCCCCACTAGCCCTTCTTTGTTTGTGAACAGTAGGTCTAGCAAGGCACCTCCCCTGGTAGGCTCACCTACCATTTGTGTCAGGAAGTTATCCTCCATACACTCGAGGAACCTCCTAGCCTGCCGGCTCTCTGCTGTGTTATATTTCCAGCAGATGTCTGGTAAGTTGAACTTACCACTCCACTCCACTTCTTCATCACTGGAGTCTATCTCTATGGAGTCAAACAACTCCCTAATGTACAGAGCCACACCTCCCCCCCTCCTTCCTTGCCTATTCCTTCTGAAGAGCTTATAGCCACTTATTGCAGCATTCCAGTCATGACCATCGTCCCACCACGTTTCCGTGATGGCGACTATGTCGTAGTTGTCCTGCCGCACAATGGCTTCTAGCTCTTCCTGTTTGTTGCCCATGCTACGTGCATTAGCGTAGATGCACTTGACCTGGGCTACTGATTTCACCCCCATCTTTGGCCCTTGACACTCAGGTGCATTACCAGCGGGCCTGGTTTTATCCCCATCCCCCTTAACTTTCGGCTTAAAGCTCTGTTCATGAGCTTTGCTAACACTTAGCCTAGTACCCTTTTCCCCTTCTAGGGAAGGGTTTTCCCATTGTTCTCTAGCAGTAGAGAATCGTCCCACTATTTTTCTGGGAGGGCAGGCACTAATTCCCACCTCTCCATGTGCGGACATTTCTGCAGTTACCATCTTATCACTACTCCTTATGTCTTCACAGCTGCATGTATCTTTCTCTCCCACATCGACTGCTGCAACAGGCTGCAAGGCCTTACTGGCACCTTTACCCACTAGCACACTACTCCTGGGCGCCACTTTAGAAACCCTGGTTCCAACCCCGTCCCCCTTCAAATCTAGTTTAAAGCTCTCTCAATGAGCCCTGCTAATTCTTGTCCCAGTATCCTTTTTCCCCTTTGGGTTAGGCTTCCCCCACCTGCTGCCAGCATGCCTGGTGACCTGTAGATCAGCCTGGGATCAAAGAATCCAAAGTTCTGCCGTTTACACCAGTCTTTTAGCCACAAATTGATCTGTTGAGTCTTGCTTTTTATCCCTTCATCTATCCCTGTGACTGGTGGGATAGAAGAGAACACCACTTGTGATCCTGATCCTTTGACCAATCGTCCCAGCGCTCTGAAGTCCTTTTTCATTGCCTTTTGGCTTCTGGTAGCTACCTCATCGTTGCCTACTTGAAATATCAATAGTGGGTAATAATCTGAGGGTTGAACCAGGGAGTGAATTTTCCTCTGTATATCCTTAATCCTGGCCCCAGGGAGGCAGGTGACTTCCCTGTGGGACGGGTCTGGTCTACAGATTGGGCCCTCTGTTCCACTCAGAAGGGAGTCACCTATTACAATCACCTTTCTTTTTTTCTTGGTTGGTGAGGTCCTGAGGCAAGGGGGTGGGTCACTGAACCTAGGACCGCTAGGAAAGACCCGTAACCATTATGCTATAGGAGAAATATTTTCCCACTCTTCTCCCGATCTGGTACTTTTTACTTCAGCTGAAACTGTTCAGTCTTCTTGTCCTCGAGTATTTACAAGTGTTGCCCATGTCTTCGAGGGCACAAAAAGAAAACCCAACAAAAAACCTGTAAAATAATTATTCACAAGGGAACAACAACTACAAAATCACACATCTCTACTTCCACTATTAGACGCAAACCAAACCGTTCCTCTGCCTGACCCTCACTCCCAGCCTTGTGCTTCTTATTCTCCTTGCTCTCTAGCAGATCGTTCACGATTTCAGACAGCCTAGTCCACAGCCTTCTTCTCTGCTCTACAGCATCTTGATTCTTTTCCTCCAGTCAGGACAACAGTCCAATCCTTCCATAAAGTGTCAGTGTACCACACGACCGGCACAGGATTTCATCCTCCAAGTACAGGAAATCAGGTACAAAAGTTAGCAGGTGAATGGAACAAAGCAACCTTCCTAGCAACGTTTTTCAAAAGCTCTTCAGCTTGTGAGTTTGAGCTTCAGAAATTAACGGCTTGGTCCAGATGACTTAAATCGTTAGCCAACAGCAACAGCATGTGCCTCCCCGTATTCCCCTAGGCTTACCTACTTGTTCATCCCGTTAGGCAGTCACTGACACAGGCGATAGTGCCCCTGTTCAGCATTTACATGCATTTACAAGAATGTCCTATGACTAACCTTAAAACGTGCGCATTGGATACCGTTATTCAACTTTGGAGCGCTTTTGTACCTCTTCCAGAGAACGTATGACAATGGGAGATAGAGCCTATGCAAAGGTTTGCTCTACACCAAACGCCTTGCATTTAGGAGTATGCAGAAACAGGACAAAGCTTCTTCTAGGACACTGAAACAGTCACTTCAACAGATTACTCCTTTCTTTTGGTATAACTCTATGCCTCACCGCCTGTAGTCCTTTTAATTCTGCATTTTGACACCTTAGTCGGCTGTGGTTTACCTCAAGCTCAAGCACTAAATACTCAGAGGAGGCTGAAGAGAGGCAGCGCTCAGTCTCTTCTCCCAATTCACAGGCGACGGGACAAGAGGAAATGGCCTCAAAGTGTACAAGGGGAACTTTCAGATTGGATAGTAGGAAGAATTTTTACACGGAAAGGCTTATTAAGCATTGGAATGGGCTGCCCAGGGAAGCAGCTGAGGCACCATCCCTGGAGGTATTTAAAAGATGGGTTGGCATAGTGCTTAGTGACATGGGTTAGTGATGGTTTCTTATCAGAGTTTGGTTGATGGTCGCATCAGATGATCTGAAAGGTCCCTTCCAACCTAGACAATTCTATGATGCGATGACTCTATGAAATTCGACGACGCCTTTTGATAACGTCATGCATCCAGCTCTCTTTTTTCCTTTAGGCTTCTTGATGACAGGAGGCAACATCTATTGAAAGGTCTGGCAAAAATAAAGGACCCGGGGACAAGTAAATAATGAGAGGCCGTGCTCGTCTTTCAGACGCCCTATAGCACACTGTACTCCTTTAGAAATGCAATTACTTTAACCCCTGAAGAGCAGTCTGCACCCACCCCAGTCCTATGTCAGCAAGGAGAAGGGCCAGGAAATATGATAAGGAAGCTTCTCCTTCAATTGTTGAGAACAAGTTGCACCACTCGTCTCTAGGCAGAGCTGGTGAGCCTCTCCTGAGGCGTTCTGGCCATTCCAGCCCAAAACCTCTCTTGCAAACTCGATCAACACATCTCAAGAACGCGGCAAAGTTCAAAGCAAGGAGGGGAGGAAGATTTTTATTCCAAAATAAAATTTATTTCAGCCATTCACATGCATGCTGTCCTATCCACCTATTGGCCAGCAGCTAATAGGTGGACAGGCTAAGTCTATTTGGGCTATTCCACTTAGCCTGGACAGAATCACCAGCGGTGAGACCGAGGACAAGAGACACAGCCTTTGGAGGCCTCTACACATCTCCTGGACTGTCCCTGCCTGGGCGTCCTGACAAGCTGCACACAGATGTGATCTTGATGAAGTGTTTAGTGCGAGTGCCCTCTTGCTGCCAGTCCTGAGGCCTCCACCCTCAGAGCTTCCCCTTCTCACTGGGCCACACCAACAGCCAAACCACTCAACCGCTCCCACTGGAAGAGCACCGAGGAGGTCTCTTCTACTACCACGCGCTCAGGGCAGGGGCGACAATGGCGATAGACCGCGATGCTCTCGCTGCGTTGTGGCCGCTCAGGTCTGGAAAGCTGACCTCCAGGCTCAGGGATACCACAGCCCCTCGGGCAACCCACTCCAGTGCTTTAGGGGCCTCACAAGGATTTGAGTTTTGAGCCCTGATCTCCACCACGAAGCTCTCTACTCTCAGGAGATGCCACCATCTCTCACCCTCCCTCCCACCAGGCAGTGCGAGGAAGACATTCCGAGTGATGGCTTCTGTTGTCACCGACCGAGCAGCTGTGAAGTCACCTAGCGATGGATTGTGAGCAGGTGCCCCTCGCTGCTTAAATGCGGGCGCCCGGGCCCAGCCAGCTGGTTCATGCCCGCATTCCAGCCGAGCTCTTTGCGAAGCTGGAGTGTTAGGTAAAGCCTTGGTGCTGGTGTCCTGACTGGGGAGTTGCTCCTTGCAGCTCTCCATATCCGACCCAGAGCCGTCAAAGGGTTTTCCCCGGCCCTGCCACCTCCAGGCGGCCGGGGCACTCAGGAGGCGCGCTCGCAGCAGCAGAGGTGAGTTGTGCGGGGACTCCTCACCCTGGGGAGCTGAGAGGGCCTCTTTCTGGAGGGACCTGGGCATTTCTTCCACCCCTCCCTGGCCACGCCAATGACCGTGGCCTCTCTTCCTTTTCTAGCCTTACACCGGCCGCTGCATCGCCAAACAGGGGGAGCAGTTTGGCATCCCCAGCTCCCCCCAGCCCACCGCAGCGAGCACAGAGCGTGGCCATGGAGCTGGACAACCGCTGCCCGGTATGCCTGGACAGCTGGGAGGACGCTGCCTATGCCATGCCGTGCCTCCACCAGTTTTGCTTCCCGTGCATCCGGCGGTGGGCTAACAGCAAGCCCGAGTGCCCCCTCTGCAAGAGGAGAGTGCAGTCCATCGTGCACTCCGTGCGGGCCGACAACGACTTTGAAGAGGTGGCCATCACACCGTCTGCCTTGGCCTCGGCATCGGTCGGCAACCGTCAGGCAGGAGGAGCCCCCGCGCCCACACCCACCCACAGACCCCCTCGCCACCCTGGAACACCTCAGCCGCTGGCGGTGGAGTCAGGGACCAGGGCTCCAGTGGGTGGCCTCCAGCCCGACACCTGGGCGTCCCTCTTTGACGACCACCCAGGCCTCCTCCAGCGCTTCCTGCCCTGGCTGCAACAGCAGCTGGGGCTCATCTTTGCCGAGGAGCCATCCACAGCAGCCGTGCTGGAGGAGCTCATCCTCTCTGTCCTGGGCCTCTTCGGCCTGGACGAAGACGTCCTGGGGCGCCTGCTGCAGGCCAGCCTCCAGAATCGCGCGGCGACGTTTGCACACCAGCTTATCAACGTCGCCGTGCAACGCTGCAGCAGGGAGGCACACCGTCTGCTGGGCCTTGGCCACGGCCATGCTGCTGAGGAGCGGGAGGACACCCCCACAGCTCTCCCTCATCCTCCTGCCTCCCAAAGGGGGTCTCCTGCCCCTGGACCAGCCACCTACAGCAGCCCTGGGGGAGCCCACGAAGACCATCGCCTCAACACCAACACGGCGGATCTTCCTGGCGGGCCCGACGGCGTCCCCGACACCACCGTTCCCAGCCACGGGGAGCAGGAGGAGCTGCACCAAGATTCAGGGCAGGAGGTGGCAGGACCCTCCACTCCCAGACGCGGAGGGCAGCGCTCCTCTCGGGGCACACGGCGAGCCCCAAAGAGGAAGGCCAGCAGCTCCCACGGCTCCTCCCAGCCGTCCAAGAGACCACCCCGACGGCAACATTAGAACCACGTCCCAGGAGCTGCACAAAAGTAGTCGAGTTACGGAAAGAAGCTATTCTCATAACTTCTTTTTGGTTATACAAAGAAAATAAAGAAAGAAAAGTAGGACCAGTTTTCTGATTCTTCCCAAAGCCTCTTGACCGAATCATTAAGACCGTGACGTACCAACACCTACGGACATTCCCAAATTAACTTACGTGTTCTGGAAGACAGCCTCGGCTCAGTCACCCACTCCCCAACATCTTCCCACCAAGTCCTCCACACCACTTCTTCCAGCATTTGGGGCGGGCTGGGCGTAGGGGAAAGCCCAATGTCCATAGATCCCTTTAATCCTCTCTGCATACGGTTTCTTGGAGGAAACAGAGAAAAAAGGGAATTAACATTTGCAGGTAGGAAAATTAACATTTGCAGCAGGAAATATGTATTTCCCTGTCCTTCCACAAACAGAGCAGCATATCGTCCATGACATTTTTTACATGACTAACTGCAACCTTTTGAAGAAGTTGGGGGCGTATTTCAATCAGCAAGCACATCGCAAGCTACACTGACCAGTGCAGATAAAGTTTTAAAAGGGATAAAACTTTAGGAAATGTTTCCATTCTAAGAACTTCATTTGGGTTAGATCAAGTAAATAAAGGAAGGGAAGTAGTACGATTCCGTTCTGCTTAGACAGTGCAGAATTCTCCGTTCTCGGGACGCATACCAGCAATTGGGACACGGGTGCAGGTTCTGCTGCTAAGTAAATGGACTGGAACCTAGCACCGCTAGGAAAGACCCGTAACCATTATGCTATAGGAGAAATATTTTCCCACTCTTCTCCCGATCTTGTGGGAGAAGATGGAGGTTTTGTTAACCCCCTTCCTTACCTCACTATGAATGGAAAACTTAACCATTTCATGGTCACTAAGCCCAAGGCGGTCTCCGACCTCCACGTCCCCCACTAGCCCTTCTTTGTTTGTGAACAGTAGGTCTAGCAAGGCACCTCCCCTAGTAGGCTCACCTACCATTTGTGTCAGGAAGTTATCCTCCATACACTCGAGGAACCTCCTAGCCTGCCGGCTCTCTGCTGTGTTATATTTCCAGCAGATGTCTGGTAAGTTGAACTTACCACTCCACTCCACTTCTTCATCACTGGAGTCTATCTCTATGGAGTCAAACAACTCCCTAATGTACAGAGCCACACCTCCCCCCCTCCTTCCTTGCCTATTCCTTCTGAAGAGCTTATAGCCACTTATTGCAGCATTCCAGTCATGACCATCGTCCCACCACGTTTCCGTGATGGCGACTATGTCGTAGTTGTCCTGCCGCACAATGGCTTCTAGCTCTTCCTGTTTGTTGCCCATGCTACGTGCATTAGTGTAGATGCACTTGACCTGGGCTACTGATTTCACCCCCATCTTTGGCCCTTGACACTCAGGTGCATTACCAGCGGGCCTGGTTTTATCCCCATCCCCCTTAACTTTCGGCTTAAAGCTCTGTTCATGAGCTTTGCTAACACTTAGCCTAGTACCCTTTTCCCCTTCTAGGGAAGGGTTTTCCCATTGTTCTCTAGCAGTAGAGAATCGTCCCACTATTTTTCTGGGAGGGCAGGCACTAATTCCCACCTCTCCATGTGCGGACATTTCTGCAGTTACCATCTTATCACTACTCCTTATGTCTTCACAGCTGCATGTATCTTTCTCTCCCACATCGACTGCTGCAACAGGCTGCAAGGCCTTACTGGCACCTTTACCCACTAGCACACTACTCCTGGGCGCCACTTTAGAAACCCTGGTTCCAACCCCGTCCCCCTTCAAATCTAGTTTAAAGCTCTCTCAATGAGCCCTGCTAATTCTTGTCCCAGTATCCTTTTTCCCCTTTGGGTTAGGCTTCCCCCACCTGCTGCCAGCATGCCTGGTGACCTGTAGATCAGCCTGGGATCAAAGAATCCAAAGTTCTGCCGTTTACACCAGTCTTTTAGCCACAAATTGATCTGTTGAGTCTTGCTTTTTATCCCTTCATCTATCCCTGTGACTGGTGGGATAGAAGAGAACACCACTTGTGATCCTGATCCTTTGACCAATCGTCCCAGCGCTCTGAAGTCCTTTTTCATTGCCTTTTGGCTTCTGGTAGCTACCTCATCGTTGCCTACTTGAAATATCAATAGTGGGTAATAATCTGAGGGTTGAACCAGGGAGTGAATTTTCCTCTGTATATCCTTAATCCTGGCCCCAGGGAGGCAGGTGACTTCCCTGTGGGACGGGTCTGGTCTACAGATTGGGCCCTCTGTTCCACTCAGAAGGGAGTCACCTATTACAATCACCTTTCTTTTTTTCTTGGTTGGTGAGGTCCTGAGGCAAGGGGGTGGGTCACTGAACCTAGGACCGCTAGGAAAGACCCGTAACCATTATGCTATAGGAGAAATATTTTCCCACTCTTCTCCCGATCTGGTACTTTTTACTTCAGCTGAAACTGTTCAGTCTTCTTGTCCTCGAGTATTTACAAGTGTTGCCCATGTCTTCGAGGGCACAAAAAGAAAACCCAACAAAAAACCTGTAAAATAATTATTCACAAGGGAACAACAACTACAAAATCACACATCTCTACTTCCACTATTAGACGCAAACCAAACCGTTCCTCTGCCTGACCCTCACTCCCAGCCTTGTGCTTCTTATTCTCCTTGCTCTCTAGCAGATCGTTCACGATTTCAGACAGCCTAGTCCACAGCCTTCTTCTCTGCTCTACAGCATCTTGATTCTTTTCCTCCAGTCAGGACAACAGTCCAATCCTTCCATAAAGTGTCAGTGTACCACACGACCGGCACAGGATTTCATCCTCCAAGTACAGGAAATCAGGTACAAAAGTTAGCAGGTGAATGGAACAAAGCAACCTTCCTAGCAACGTTTTTCAAAAGCTCTTCAGCTTGTGAGTTTGAGCTTCAGAAATTAACGGCTTGGTCCAGATGACTTAAATCGTTAGCCAACAGCAACAGCATGTGCCTCCCCGTATTCCCCTAGGCTTACCTACTTGTTCATCCCGTTAGGCAGTCACTGACACAGGCGATAGTGCCCCTGTTCAGCATTTACATGCATTTACAAGAATGTCCTATGACTAACCTTAAAACGTGCGCATTGGATACCGTTATTCAACTTTGGAGCGCTTTTGTACCTCTTCCAGAGAACGTATGACAATGGGAGATAGAGCCTATGCAAAGGTTTGCTCTACACCAAACGCCTTGCATTTAGGAGTATGCAGAAACAGGACAAAGCTTCTTCTAGGACACTGAAACAGTCACTTCAACAGATTACTCCTTTCTTTTGGTATAACTCTATGCCTCACCGCCTGTAGTCCTTTTAATTCTGCATTTTGACACCGTTAACTACTGCCTTAGTCGGCTGTGGTTTACCTCAAGCTCAAGCACTAAATACTCAGAGGAGGCTGAAGAGAGGCAGCGCTCAGTCTCTTCTCCCAATTCACAGGCGACGGGACAAGAGGAAATGGCCTCAAAGTGTACAAGGGGAACTTTCAGATTGGATAGTAGGAAGAATTTTTACACGGAAAGGCTTATTAAGCATTGGAATGGGCTGCCCAGGGAAGCAGCTGAGGCACCATCCCTGGAGGTATTTAAAAGATGGGTTGGCATAGTGCTTAGTGACATGGGTTAGTGATGGTTTCTTATCAGAGTTTGGTTGATGGTCGCATCAGATGATCTGAAAGGTCCCTTCCAACCTAGACAATTCTATGATGCGATGACTCTATGAAATTCGACGACGCCTTTTGATAACGTCATGCATCCAGCTCTCTTTTTTCCTTTAGGCTTCTTGATGACAGGAGGCAACATCTATTGAAAGGTCTGGCAAAAATAAAGGACCCGGGGACAAGTAAATAATGAGAGGCCGTGCTCGTCTTTCAGACGCCCTATAGCACACTGTACTCCTTTAGAAATGCAATTACTTTAACCCCTGAAGAGCAGTCTGCACCCACCCCAGTCCTATGTCAGCAAGGAGAAGGGCCAGGAAATATGATAAGGAAGCTTCTCCTTCAATTGTTGAGAACAAGTTGCACCACTCGTCTCTAGGCAGAGCTGGTGAGCCTCTCCTGAGGCGTTCTGGCCATTCCAGCCCAAAACCTCTCTTGCAAACTCGATCAACACATCTCAAGAACGCGGCAAAGTTCAAAGCAAGGAGGGGAGGAAGATTTTTATTCCAAAATAAAATTTATTTCAGCCATTCACATGCATGCTGTCCTATCCACCTATTGGCCAGCAGCTAATAGGTGGACAGGCTAAGTCTATTTGGGCTATTCCACTTAGCCTGGACAGAATCACCAGCGGTGAGACCGAGGACAAGAGACACAGCCTTTGGAGGCCTCTACACATCTCCTGGACTGTCCCTGCCTGGGCGTCCTGACAAGCTGCACACAGATGTGATCTTGATGAAGTGTTTAGTGCGAGTGCCCTCTTGCTGCCAGTCCTGAGGCCTCCACCCTCAGAGCTTCCCCTTCTCACTGGGCCACACCAACAGCCAAACCACTCAACCGCTCCCACTGGAAGAGCACCGAGGAGGTCTCTTCTACTACCACGCGCTCAGGGCAGGGGCGACAATGGCGATAGACCGCGATGCTCTCGCTGCGTTGTGGCCGCTCAGGTCTGGAAAGCTGACCTCCAGGCTCAGGGATACCACAGCCCCTCGGGCAACCCACTCCAGTGCTTTAGGGGCCTCACAAGGATTTGAGTTTTGAGCCCTGATCTCCACCACGAAGCTCTCTACTCTCAGGAGATGCCACCATCTCTCACCCTCCCTCCCACCAGGCAGTGCGAGGAAGACATTCCGAGTGATGGCTTCTGTTGTCACCGACCGAGCAGCTGTGAAGTCACCTAGCGATGGATTGTGAGCAGGTGCCCCTCGCTGCTTAAATGCGGGCGCCCGGGCCCAGCCAGCTGGTTCATGCCCGCATTCCAGCCGAGCTCTTTGCGAAGCTGGAGTGTTAGGTAAAGCCTTGGTGCTGGTGTCCTGACTGGGGAGTTGCTCCTTGCAGCTCTCCATATCCGACCCAGAGCCGTCAAAGGGTTTTCCCCGGCCCTGCCACCTCCAGGCGGCCGGGGCACTCAGGAGGCGCGCTCGCAGCAGCAGAGGTGAGTTGTGCGGGGACTCCTCACCCTGGGGAGCTGAGAGGGCCTCTTTCTGGAGGGACCTGGGCATTTCTTCCACCCCTCCCTGGCCACGCCAATGACCGTGGCCTCTCTTCCTTTTCTAGCCTTACACCGGCCGCTGCATCGCCAAACAGGGGGAGCAGTTTGGCATCCCCAGCTCCCCCCAGCCCACCGCAGCGAGCACAGAGCGTGGCCATGGAGCTGGACAACCGCTGCCCGGTATGCCTGGACAGCTGGGAGGACGCTGCCTATGCCATGCCGTGCCTCCACCAGTTTTGCTTCCCGTGCATCCGGCGGTGGGCTAACAGCAAGCCCGAGTGCCCCCTCTGCAAGAGGAGAGTGCAGTCCATCGTGCACTCCGTGCGGGCCGACAACGACTTTGAAGAGGTGGCCATCACACCGTCTGCCTTGGCCTCGGCATCGGTCGGCAACCGTCAGGCAGGAGGAGCCCCCGCGCCCACACCCACCCACAGACCCCCTCGCCACCCTGGAACACCTCAGCCGCTGGCGGTGGAGTCAGGGACCAGGGCTCCAGTGGGTGGCCTCCAGCCCGACACCTGGGCGTCCCTCTTTGACGACCACCCAGGCCTCCTCCAGCGCTTCCTGCCCTGGCTGCAACAGCAGCTGGGGCTCATCTTTGCCGAGGAGCCATCCACAGCAGCCGTGCTGGAGGAGCTCATCCTCTCTGTCCTGGGCCTCTTCGGCCTGGACGAAGACGTCCTGGGGCGCCTGCTGCAGGCCAGCCTCCAGAATCGCGCGGCGACGTTTGCACACCAGCTTATCAACGTCGCCGTGCAACGCTGCAGCAGGGAGGCACACCGTCTGCTGGGCCTTGGCCACGGCCATGCTGCTGAGGAGCGGGAGGACACCCCCACAGCTCTCCCTCATCCTCCTGCCTCCCAAAGGGGGTCTCCTGCCCCTGGACCAGCCACCTACAGCAGCCCTGGGGGAGCCCACGAAGACCATCGCCTCAACACCAACACGGCGGATCTTCCTGGCGGGCCCGACGGCGTCCCCGACACCACCGTTCCCAGCCACGGGGAGCAGGAGGAGCTGCACCAAGATTCAGGGCAGGAGGTGGCAGGACCCTCCACTCCCAGACGCGGAGGGCAGCGCTCCTCTCGGGGCACACGGCGAGCCCCAAAGAGGAAGGCCAGCAGCTCCCACGGCTCCTCCCAGCCGTCCAAGAGACCACCCCGACGGCAACATTAGAACCACGTCCCAGGAGCTGCACAAAAGTAGTCGAGTTACGGAAAGAAGCTATTCTCATAACTTCTTTTTGGTTATACAAAGAAAATAAAGAAAGAAAAGTAGGACCAGTTTTCTGATTCTTCCCAAAGCCTCTTGACCGAATCATTAAGACCGTGACGTACCAACACCTACGGACATTCCCAAATTAACTTACGTGTTCTGGAAGACAGCCTCGGCTCAGTCACCCACTCCCCAACATCTTCCCACCAAGTCCTCCACACCACTTCTTCCAGCATTTGGGGCGGGCTGGGCGTAGGGGAAAGCCCAATGTCCATAGATCCCTTTAATCCTCTCTGCATACGGTTTCTTGGAGGAAACAGAGAAAAAAGGGAATTAACATTTGCAGGTAGGAAAATTAACATTTGCAGCAGGAAATATGTATTTCCCTGTCCTTCCACAAACAGAGCAGCATATCGTCCATGACATTTTTTACATGACTAACTGCAACCTTTTGAAGAAGTTGGGGGCGTATTTCAATCAGCAAGCACATCGCAAGCTACACTGACCAGTGCAGATAAAGTTTTAAAAGGGATAAAACTTTAGGAAATGTTTCCATTCTAAGAACTTCATTTGGGTTAGATCAAGTAAATAAAGGAAGGGAAGTAGTACGATTCCGTTCTGCTTAGACAGAGCAGAATTCTCCGTTCTCGGGACGCATACCAGCAATTGGGACACGGGTGCAGGTTCTGCTGCTAAGTAAATGGACTGGAACCTAGCACCGCTAGGAAAGACCCGTAACCATTATGCTATAGGAGAAATATTTTCCCACTCTTCTCCCGATCTTGTGGGAGAAGATGGAGGTTTTGTTAACCCCCTTCCTTACCTCACTATGAATGGAAAACTTAACCATTTCATGGTCACTAAGCCCAAGGCGGTCTCCGACCTCCACGTCCCCCACTAGCCCTTCTTTGTTTGTGAACAGTAGGTCTAGCAAGGCACCTCCCCTGGTAGGCTCACCTACCATTTGTGTCAGGAAGTTATCCTCCATACACTCGAGGAACCTCCTAGCCTGCCGGCTCTCTGCTGTGTTATATTTCCAGCAGATGTCTGGTAAGTTGAACTTACCACTCCACTCCACTTCTTCATCACTGGAGTCTATCTCTATGGAGTCAAACAACTCCCTAATGTACAGAGCCACACCTCCCCCCCTCCTTCCTTGCCTATTCCTTCTGAAGAGCTTATAGCCACTTATTGCAGCATTCCAGTCATGACCATCGTCCCACCACGTTTCCGTGATGGCGACTATGTCGTAGTTGTCCTGCCGCACAATGGCTTCTAGCTCTTCCTGTTTGTTGCCCATGCTACGTGCATTAGCGTAGATGCACTTGACCTGGGCTACTGATTTCACCCCCATCTTTGGCCCTTGACACTCAGGTGCATTACCAGCGGGCCTGGTTTTATCCCCATCCCCCTTAACTTTCGGCTTAAAGCTCTGTTCATGAGCTTTGCTAACACTTAGCCTAGTACCCTTTTCCCCTTCTAGGGAAGGGTTTTCCCATTGTTCTCTAGCAGTAGAGAATCGTCCCACTATTTTTCTGGGAGGGCAGGCACTAATTCCCACCTCTCCATGTGCGGACATTTCTGCAGTTACCATCTTATCACTACTCCTTATGTCTTCACAGCTGCATGTATCTTTCTCTCCCACATCGACTGCTGCAACAGGCTGCAAGGCCTTACTGGCACCTTTACCCACTAGCACACTACTCCTGGGCGCCACTTTAGAAACCCTGGTTCCAACCCCGTCCCCCTTCAAATCTAGTTTAAAGCTCTCTCAATGAGCCCTGCTAATTCTTGTCCCAGTATCCTTTTTCCCCTTTGGGTTAGGCTTCCCCCACCTGCTGCCAGCATGCCTGGTGACCTGTAGATCAGCCTGGGATCAAAGAATCCAAAGTTCTGCCGTTTACACCAGTCTTTTAGCCACAAATTGATCTGTTGAGTCTTGCTTTTTATCCCTTCATCTATCCCTGTGACTGGTGGGATAGAAGAGAACACCACTTGTGATCCTGATCCTTTGACCAATCGTCCCAGCGCTCTGAAGTCCTTTTTCATTGCCTTTTGGCTTCTGGTAGCTACCTCATCGTTGCCTACTTGAAATATCAATAGTGGGTAATAATCTGAGGGTTGAACCAGGGAGTGAATTTTCCTCTGTATATCCTTAATCCTGGCCCCAGGGAGGCAGGTGACTTCCCTGTGGGACGGGTCTGGTCTACAGATTGGGCCCTCTGTTCCACTCAGAAGGGAGTCACCTATTACAATCACCTTTCTTTTTTTCTTGGTTGGTGAGGTCCTGAGGCAAGGGGGTGGGTCACTGAACCTAGGACCGCTAGGAAAGACCCGTAACCATTATGCTATAGGAGAAATATTTTCCCACTCTTCTCCCGATCTGGTACTTTTTACTTCAGCTGAAACTGTTCAGTCTTCTTGTCCTCGAGTATTTACAAGTGTTGCCCATGTCTTCGAGGGCACAAAAAGAAAACCCAACAAAAAACCTGTAAAATAATTATTCACAAGGGAACAACAACTACAAAATCACACATCTCTACTTCCACTATTAGACGCAAACCAAACCGTTCCTCTGCCTGACCCTCACTCCCAGCCTTGTGCTTCTTATTCTCCTTGCTCTCTAGCAGATCGTTCACGATTTCAGACAGCCTAGTCCACAGCCTTCTTCTCTGCTCTACAGCATCTTGATTCTTTTCCTCCAGTCAGGACAACAGTCCAATCCTTCCATAAAGTGTCAGTGTACCACACGACCGGCACAGGATTTCATCCTCCAAGTACAGGAAATCAGGTACAAAAGTTAGCAGGTGAATGGAACAAAGCAACCTTCCTAGCAACGTTTTTCAAAAGCTCTTCAGCTTGTGAGTTTGAGCTTCAGAAATTAACGGCTTGGTCCAGATGACTTAAATCGTTAGCCAACAGCAACAGCATGTGCCTCCCCGTATTCCCCTAGGCTTACCTACTTGTTCATCCCGTTAGGCAGTCACTGACACAGGCGATAGTGCCCCTGTTCAGCATTTACATGCATTTACAAGAATGTCCTATGACTAACCTTAAAACGTGCGCATTGGATACCGTTATTCAACTTTGGAGCGCTTTTGTACCTCTTCCAGAGAACGTATGACAATGGGAGATAGAGCCTATGCAAAGGTTTGCTCTACACCAAACGCCTTGCATTTAGGAGTATGCAGAAACAGGACAAAGCTTCTTCTAGGACACTGAAACAGTCACTTCAACAGATTACTCCTTTCTTTTGGTATAACTCTATGCCTCACCGCCTGTAGTCCTTTTAATTCTGCATTTTGACACCGTTAACTACTGCCTTAGTCGGCTGTGGTTTACCTCAAGCTCAAGCACTAAATACTCAGAGGAGGCTGAAGAGAGGCAGCGCTCAGTCTCTTCTCCCAATTCACAGGCGACGGGACAAGAGGAAATGGCCTCAAAGTGTACAAGGGGAACTTTCAGATTGGATAGTAGGAAGAATTTTTACACGGAAAGGCTTATTAAGCATTGGAATGGGCTGCCCAGGGAAGCAGCTGAGGCACCATCCCTGGAGGTATTTAAAAGATGGGTTGGCATAGTGCTTAGTGACATGGGTTAGTGATGGTTTCTTATCAGAGTTTGGTTGATGGTCGCATCAGATGATCTGAAAGGTCCCTTCCAACCTAGACAATTCTATGATGCGATGACTCTATGAAATTCGACGACGCCTTTTGATAACGTCATGCATCCAGCTCTCTTTTTTCCTTTAGGCTTCTTGATGACAGGAGGCAACATCTATTGAAAGGTCTGGCAAAAATAAAGGACCCGGGGACAAGTAAATAATGAGAGGCCGTGCTCGTCTTTCAGACGCCCTATAGCACACTGTACTCCTTTAGAAATGCAATTACTTTAACCCCTGAAGAGCAGTCTGCACCCACCCCAGTCCTATGTCAGCAAGGAGAAGGGCCAGGAAATATGATAAGGAAGCTTCTCCTTCAATTGTTGAGAACAAGTTGCACCACTCGTCTCTAGGCAGAGCTGGTGAGCCTCTCCTGAGGCGTTCTGGCCATTCCAGCCCAAAACCTCTCTTGCAAACTCGATCAACACATCTCAAGAACGCGGCAAAGTTCAAAGCAAGGAGGGGAGGAAGATTTTTATTCCAAAATAAAATTTATTTCAGCCATTCACATGCATGCTGTCCTATCCACCTATTGGCCAGCAGCTAATAGGTGGACAGGCTAAGTCTATTTGGGCTATTCCACTTAGCCTGGACAGAATCACCAGCGGTGAGACCGAGGACAAGAGACACAGCCTTTGGAGGCCTCTACACATCTCCTGGACTGTCCCTGCCTGGGCGTCCTGACAAGCTGCACACAGATGTGATCTTGATGAAGTGTTTAGTGCGAGTGCCCTCTTGCTGCCAGTCCTGAGGCCTCCACCCTCAGAGCTTCCCCTTCTCACTGGGCCACACCAACAGCCAAACCACTCAACCGCTCCCACTGGAAGAGCACCGAGGAGGTCTCTTCTACTACCACGCGCTCAGGGCAGGGGCGACAATGGCGATAGACCGCGATGCTCTCGCTGCGTTGTGGCCGCTCAGGTCTGGAAAGCTGACCTCCAGGCTCAGGGATACCACAGCCCCTCGGGCAACCCACTCCAGTGCTTTAGGGGCCTCACAAGGATTTGAGTTTTGAGCCCTGATCTCCACCACGAAGCTCTCTACTCTCAGGAGATGCCACCATCTCTCACCCTCCCTCCCACCAGGCAGTGCGAGGAAGACATTCCGAGTGATGGCTTCTGTTGTCACCGACCGAGCAGCTGTGAAGTCACCTAGCGATGGATTGTGAGCAGGTGCCCCTCGCTGCTTAAATGCGGGCGCCCGGGCCCAGCCAGCTGGTTCATGCCCGCATTCCAGCCGAGCTCTTTGCGAAGCTGGAGTGTTAGGTAAAGCCTTGGTGCTGGTGTCCTGACTGGGGAGTTGCTCCTTGCAGCTCTCCATATCCGACCCAGAGCCGTCAAAGGGTTTTCCCCGGCCCTGCCACCTCCAGGCGGCCGGGGCACTCAGGAGGCGCGCTCGCAGCAGCAGAGGTGAGTTGTGCGGGGACTCCTCACCCTGGGGAGCTGAGAGGGCCTCTTTCTGGAGGGACCTGGGCATTTCTTCCACCCCTCCCTGGCCACGCCAATGACCGTGGCCTCTCTTCCTTTTCTAGCCTTACACCGGCCGCTGCATCGCCAAACAGGGGGAGCAGTTTGGCATCCCCAGCTCCCCCCAGCCCACCGCAGCGAGCACAGAGCGTGGCCATGGAGCTGGACAACCGCTGCCCGGTATGCCTGGACAGCTGGGAGGACGCTGCCTATGCCATGCCGTGCCTCCACCAGTTTTGCTTCCCGTGCATCCGGCGGTGGGCTAACAGCAAGCCCGAGTGCCCCCTCTGCAAGAGGAGAGTGCAGTCCATCGTGCACTCCGTGCGGGCCGACAACGACTTTGAAGAGGTGGCCATCACACCGTCTGCCTTGGCCTCGGCATCGGTCGGCAACCGTCAGGCAGGAGGAGCCCCCGCGCCCACACCCACCCACAGACCCCCTCGCCACCCTGGAACACCTCAGCCGCTGGCGGTGGAGTCAGGGACCAGGGCTCCAGTGGGTGGCCTCCAGCCCGACACCTGGGCGTCCCTCTTTGACGACCACCCAGGCCTCCTCCAGCGCTTCCTGCCCTGGCTGCAACAGCAGCTGGGGCTCATCTTTGCCGAGGAGCCATCCACAGCAGCCGTGCTGGAGGAGCTCATCCTCTCTGTCCTGGGCCTCTTCGGCCTGGACGAAGACGTCCTGGGGCGCCTGCTGCAGGCCAGCCTCCAGAATCGCGCGGCGACGTTTGCACACCAGCTTATCAACGTCGCCGTGCAACGCTGCAGCAGGGAGGCACACCGTCTGCTGGGCCTTGGCCACGGCCATGCTGCTGAGGAGCGGGAGGACACCCCCACAGCTCTCCCTCATCCTCCTGCCTCCCAAAGGGGGTCTCCTGCCCCTGGACCAGCCACCTACAGCAGCCCTGGGGGAGCCCACGAAGACCATCGCCTCAACACCAACACGGCGGATCTTCCTGGCGGGCCCGACGGCGTCCCCGACACCACCGTTCCCAGCCACGGGGAGCAGGAGGAGCTGCACCAAGATTCAGGGCAGGAGGTGGCAGGACCCTCCACTCCCAGACGCGGAGGGCAGCGCTCCTCTCGGGGCACACGGCGAGCCCCAAAGAGGAAGGCCAGCAGCTCCCACGGCTCCTCCCAGCCGTCCAAGAGACCACCCCGACGGCAACATTAGAACCACGTCCCAGGAGCTGCACAAAAGTAGTCGAGTTACGGAAAGAAGCTATTCTCATAACTTCTTTTTGGTTATACAAAGAAAATAAAGAAAGAAAAGTAGGACCAGTTTTCTGATTCTTCCCAAAGCCTCTTGACCGAATCATTAAGACCGTGACGTACCAACACCTACGGACATTCCCAAATTAACTTACGTGTTCTGGAAGACAGCCTCGGCTCAGTCACCCACTCCCCAACATCTTCCCACCAAGTCCTCCACACCACTTCTTCCAGCATTTGGGGCGGGCTGGGCGTAGGGGAAAGCCCAATGTCCATAGATCCCTTTAATCCTCTCTGCATACGGTTTCTTGGAGGAAACAGAGAAAAAAGGGAATTAACATTTGCAGGTAGGAAAATTAACATTTGCAGCAGGAAATATGTATTTCCCTGTCCTTCCACAAACAGAGCAGCATATCGTCCATGACATTTTTTACATGACTAACTGCAACCTTTTGAAGAAGTTGGGGGCGTATTTCAATCAGCAAGCACATCGCAAGCTACACTGACCAGTGCAGATAAAGTTTTAAAAGGGATAAAACTTTAGGAAATGTTTCCATTCTAAGAACTTCATTTGGGTTAGATCAAGTAAATAAAGGAAGGGAAGTAGTACGATTCCGTTCTGCTTAGACAGAGCAGAATTCTCCGTTCTCGGGACGCATACCAGCAATTGGGACACGGGTGCAGGTTCTGCTGCTAAGTAAATGGACTGGAACCTAGCACCGCTAGGAAAGACCCGTAACCATTATGCTATAGGAGAAATATTTTCCCACTCTTCTCCCGATCTTGTGGGAGAAGATGGAGGTTTTGTTAACCCCCTTCCTTACCTCACTATGAATGGAAAACTTAACCATTTCATGGTCACTAAGCCCAAGGCGGTCTCCGACCTCCACGTCCCCCACTAGCCCTTCTTTGTTTGTGAACAGTAGGTCTAGCAAGGCACCTCCCCTGGTAGGCTCACCTACCATTTGTGTCAGGAAGTTATCCTCCATACACTCGAGGAACCTCCTAGCCTGCCGGCTCTCTGCTGTGTTATATTTCCAGCAGATGTCTGGTAAGTTGAACTTACCACTCCACTCCACTTCTTCATCACTGGAGTCTATCTCTATGGAGTCAAACAACTCCCTAATGTACAGAGCCACACCTCCCCCCCTCCTTCCTTGCCTATTCCTTCTGAAGAGCTTATAGCCACTTATTGCAGCATTCCAGTCATGACCATCGTCCCACCACGTTTCCGTGATGGCGACTATGTCGTAGTTGTCCTGCCGCACAATGGCTTCTAGCTCTTCCTGTTTGTTGCCCATGCTACGTGCATTAGCGTAGATGCACTTGACCTGGGCTACTGATTTCACCCCCATCTTTGGCCCTTGACACTCAGGTGCATTACCAGCGGGCCTGGTTTTATCCCCATCCCCCTTAACTTTCGGCTTAAAGCTCTGTTCATGAGCTTTGCTAACACTTAGCCTAGTACCCTTTTCCCCTTCTAGGGAAGGGTTTTCCCATTGTTCTCTAGCAGTAGAGAATCGTCCCACTATTTTTCTGGGAGGGCAGGCACTAATTCCCACCTCTCCATGTGCGGACATTTCTGCAGTTACCATCTTATCACTACTCCTTATGTCTTCACAGCTGCATGTATCTTTCTCTCCCACATCGACTGCTGCAACAGGCTGCAAGGCCTTACTGGCACCTTTACCCACTAGCACACTACTCCTGGGCGCCACTTTAGAAACCCTGGTTCCAACCCCGTCCCCCTTCAAATCTAGTTTAAAGCTCTCTCAATGAGCCCTGCTAATTCTTGTCCCAGTATCCTTTTTCCCCTTTGGGTTAGGCTTCCCCCACCTGCTGCCAGCATGCCTGGTGACCTGTAGATCAGCCTGGGATCAAAGAATCCAAAGTTCTGCCGTTTACACCAGTCTTTTAGCCACAAATTGATCTGTTGAGTCTTGCTTTTTATCCCTTCATCTATCCCTGTGACTGGTGGGATAGAAGAGAACACCACTTGTGATCCTGATCCTTTGACCAATCGTCCCAGCGCTCTGAAGTCCTTTTTCATTGCCTTTTGGCTTCTGGTAGCTACCTCATCGTTGCCTACTTGAAATATCAATAGTGGGTAATAATCTGAGGGTTGAACCAGGGAGTGAATTTTCCTCTGTATATCCTTAATCCTGGCCCCAGGGAGGCAGGTGACTTCCCTGTGGGACGGGTCTGGTCTACAGATTGGGCCCTCTGTTCCACTCAGAAGGGAGTCACCTATTACAATCACCTTTCTTTTTTTCTTGGTTGGTGAGGTCCTGAGGCAAGGGGGTGGGTCACTGAACCTAGGACCGCTAGGAAAGACCCGTAACCATTATGCTATAGGAGAAATATTTTCCCACTCTTCTCCCGATCTGGTACTTTTTACTTCAGCTGAAACTGTTCAGTCTTCTTGTCCTCGAGTATTTACAAGTGTTGCCCATGTCTTCGAGGGCACAAAAAGAAAACCCAACAAAAAACCTGTAAAATAATTATTCACAAGGGAACAACAACTACAAAATCACACATCTCTACTTCCACTATTAGACGCAAACCAAACCGTTCCTCTGCCTGACCCTCACTCCCAGCCTTGTGCTTCTTATTCTCCTTGCTCTCTAGCAGATCGTTCACGATTTCAGACAGCCTAGTCCACAGCCTTCTTCTCTGCTCTACAGCATCTTGATTCTTTTCCTCCAGTCAGGACAACAGTCCAATCCTTCCATAAAGTGTCAGTGTACCACACGACCGGCACAGGATTTCATCCTCCAAGTACAGGAAATCAGGTACAAAAGTTAGCAGGTGAATGGAACAAAGCAACCTTCCTAGCAACGTTTTTCAAAAGCTCTTCAGCTTGTGAGTTTGAGCTTCAGAAATTAACGGCTTGGTCCAGATGACTTAAATCGTTAGCCAACAGCAACAGCATGTGCCTCCCCGTATTCCCCTAGGCTTACCTACTTGTTCATCCCGTTAGGCAGTCACTGACACAGGCGATAGTGCCCCTGTTCAGCATTTACATGCATTTACAAGAATGTCCTATGACTAACCTTAAAACGTGCGCATTGGATACCGTTATTCAACTTCGGAGCGCTTTTGTACCTCTTCCAGAGAACGTATGACAATGGGAGATAGAGCCTATGCAAAGGTTTGCTCTACACCAAACGCCTTGCATTTAGGAGTATGCAGAAACAGGACAAAGCTTCTTCTAGGACACTGAAACAGTCACTTCAACAGATTACTCCTTTCTTTTGGTATAACTCTATGCCTCACCGCCTGTAGTCCTTTTAATTCTGCATTTTGACACCGTTAACTACTGCCTTAGTCGGCTGTGGTTTACCTCAAGCTCAAGCACTAAATACTCAGAGGAGGCTGAAGAGAGGCAGCGCTCAGTCTCTTCTCCCAATTCACAGGCGACGGGACAAGAGGAAATGGCCTCAAAGTGTACAAGGGGAACTTTCAGATTGGATAGTAGGAAGAATTTTTACACGGAAAGGCTTATTAAGCATTGGAATGGGCTGCCCAGGGAAGCAGCTGAGGCACCATCCCTGGAGGTATTTAAAAGATGGGTTGGCATAGTGCTTAGTGACATGGGTTAGTGATGGTTTCTTATCAGAGTTTGGTTGATGGTCGCATCAGATGATCTGAAAGGTCCCTTCCAACCTAGACAATTCTATGATGCGATGACTCTATGAAATTCGACGACGCCTTTTGATAACGTCATGCATCCAGCTCTCTTTTTTCCTTTAGGCTTCTTGATGACAGGAGGCAACATCTATTGAAAGGTCTGGCAAAAATAAAGGACCCGGGGACAAGTAAATAATGAGAGGCCGTGCTCGTCTTTCAGACGCCCTATAGCACACTGTACTCCTTTAGAAATGCAATTACTTTAACCCCTGAAGAGCAGTCTGCACCCACCCCAGTCCTATGTCAGCAAGGAGAAGGGCCAGGAAATATGATAAGGAAGCTTCTCCTTCAATTGTTGAGAACAAGTTGCACCACTCGTCTCTAGGCAGAGCTGGTGAGCCTCTCCTGAGGCGTTCTGGCCATTCCAGCCCAAAACCTCTCTTGCAAACTCGATCAACACATCTCAAGAACGCGGCAAAGTTCAAAGCAAGGAGGGGAGGAAGATTTTTATTCCAAAATAAAATTTATTTCAGCCATTCACATGCATGCTGTCCTATCCACCTATTGGCCAGCAGCTAATAGGTGGACAGGCTAAGTCTATTTGGGCTATTCCACTTAGCCTGGACAGAATCACCAGCGGTGAGACCGAGGACAAGAGACACAGCCTTTGGAGGCCTCTACACATCTCCTGGACTGTCCCTGCCTGGGCGTCCTGACAAGCTGCACACAGATGTGATCTTGATGAAGTGTTTAGTGCGAGTGCCCTCTTGCTGCCAGTCCTGAGGCCTCCACCCTCAGAGCTTCCCCTTCTCACTGGGCCACACCAACAGCCAAACCACTCAACCGCTCCCACTGGAAGAGCACCGAGGAGGTCTCTTCTACTACCACGCGCTCAGGGCAGGGGCGACAATGGCGACAGACCGCGATGCTCTCGCTGCGTTGTGGCCGCTCAGGTCTGGAAAGCTGACCTCCAGGCTCAGGGATACCACAGCCCCTCGGGCAACCCACTCCAGTGCTTTAGGGGCCTCACAAGGATTTGAGTTTTGAGCCCTGATCTCCACCACGAAGCTCTCTACTCTCAGGAGATGCCACCATCTCTCACCCTCCCTCCCACCAGGCAGTGCGAGGAAGACATTCCGAGTGATGGCTTCTGTTGTCACCGACCGAGCAGCTGTGAAGTCACCTAGCGATGGATTGTGAGCAGGTGCCCCTCGCTGCTTAAATGCGGGCGCCCGGGCCCAGCCAGCTGGTTCATGCCCGCATTCCAGCCGAGCTCTTTGCGAAGCTGGAGTGTTAGGTAAAGCCTTGGTGCTGGTGTCCTGACTGGGGAGTTGCTCCTTGCAGCTCTCCATATCCGACCCAGAGCCGTCAAAGGGTTTTCCCCGGCCCTGCCACCTCCAGGCGGCCGGGGCACTCAGGAGGCGCGCTCGCAGCAGCAGAGGTGAGTTGTGCGGGGACTCCTCACCCTGGGGAGCTGAGAGGGCCTCTTTCTGGAGGGACCTGGGCATTTCTTCCACCCCTCCCTGGCCACGCCAATGACCGTGGCCTCTCTTCCTTTTCTAGCCTTACACCGGCCGCTGCATCGCCAAACAGGGGGAGCAGTTTGGCATCCCCAGCTCCCCCCAGCCCACCGCAGCGAGCACAGAGCGTGGCCATGGAGCTGGACAACCGCTGCCCGGTATGCCTGGACAGCTGGGAGGACGCTGCCTATGCCATGCCGTGCCTCCACCAGTTTTGCTTCCCGTGCATCCGGCGGTGGGCTAACAGCAAGCCCGAGTGCCCCCTCTGCAAGAGGAGAGTGCAGTCCATCGTGCACTCCGTGCGGGCCGACAACGACTTTGAAGAGGTGGCCATCACACCGTCTGCCTTGGCCTCGGCATCGGTCGGCAACCGTCAGGCAGGAGGAGCCCCCGCGCCCACACCCACCCACAGACCCCCTCGCCACCCTGGAACACCTCAGCCGCTGGCGGTGGAGTCAGGGACCAGGGCTCCAGTGGGTGGCCTCCAGCCCGACACCTGGGCGTCCCTCTTTGACGACCACCCAGGCCTCCTCCAGCGCTTCCTGCCCTGGCTGCAACAGCAGCTGGGGCTCATCTTTGCCGAGGAGCCATCCACAGCAGCCGTGCTGGAGGAGCTCATCCTCTCTGTCCTGGGCCTCTTCGGCCTGGACGAAGACGTCCTGGGGCGCCTGCTGCAGGCCAGCCTCCAGAATCGCGCGGCGACGTTTGCACACCAGCTTATCAACGTCGCCGTGCAACGCTGCAGCAGGGAGGCACACCGTCTGCTGGGCCTTGGCCACGGCCATGCTGCTGAGGAGCGGGAGGACACCCCCACAGCTCTCCCTCATCCTCCTGCCTCCCAAAGGGGGTCTCCTGCCCCTGGACCAGCCACCTACAGCAGCCCTGGGGGAGCCCACGAAGACCATCGCCTCAACACCAACACGGCGGATCTTCCTGGCGGGCCCGACGGCGTCCCCGACACCACCGTTCCCAGCCACGGGGAGCAGGAGGAGCTGCACCAAGATTCAGGGCAGGAGGTGGCAGGACCCTCCACTCCCAGACGCGGAGGGCAGCGCTCCTCTCGGGGCACACGGCGAGCCCCAAAGAGGAAGGCCAGCAGCTCCCACGGCTCCTCCCAGCCGTCCAAGAGACCACCCCGACGGCAACATTAGAACCACGTCCCAGGAGCTGCACAAAAGTAGTCGAGTTACGGAAAGAAGCTATTCTCATAACTTCTTTTTGGTTATACAAAGAAAATAAAGAAAGAAAAGTAGGACCAGTTTTCTGATTCTTCCCAAAGCCTCTTGACCGAATCATTAAGACCGTGACGTACCAACACCTACGGACATTCCCAAATTAACTTACGTGTTCTGGAAGACAGCCTCGGCTCAGTCACCCACTCCCCAACATCTTCCCACCAAGTCCTCCACACCACTTCTTCCAGCATTTGGGGCGGGCTGGGCGTAGGGGAAAGCCCAATGTCCATAGATCCCTTTAATCCTCTCTGCATACGGTTTCTTGGAGGAAACAGAGAAAAAAGGGAATTAACATTTGCAGGTAGGAAAATTAACATTTGCAGCAGGAAATATGTATTTCCCTGTCCTTCCACAAACAGAGCAGCATATCGTCCATGACATTTTTTACATGACTAACTGCAACCTTTTGAAGAAGTTGGGGGCGTATTTCAATCAGCAAGCACATCGCAAGCTACACTGACCAGTGCAGATAAAGTTTTAAAAGGGATAAAACTTTAGGAAATGTTTCCATTCTAAGAACTTCATTTGGGTTAGATCAAGTAAATAAAGGAAGGGAAGTAGTACGATTCCGTTCTGCTTAGACAGAGCAGAATTCTCCGTTCTCGGGACGCATACCAGCAATTGGGACACGGGTGCAGGTTCTGCTGCTAAGTAAATGGACTGGAACCTAGCACCGCTAGGAAAGACCCGTAACCATTATGCTATAGGAGAAATATTTTCCCACTCTTCTCCCGATCTTGTGGGAGAAGATGGAGGTTTTGTTAACCCCCTTCCTTACCTCACTATGAATGGAAAACTTAACCATTTCATGGTCACTAAGCCCAAGGCGGTCTCCGACCTCCACGTCCCCCACTAGCCCTTCTTTGTTTGTGAACAGTAGGTCTAGCAAGGCACCTCCCCTGGTAGGCTCACCTACCATTTGTGTCAGGAAGTTATCCTCCATACACTCGAGGAACCTCCTAGCCTGCCGGCTCTCTGCTGTGTTATATTTCCAGCAGATGTCTGGTAAGTTGAACTTACCACTCCACTCCACTTCTTCATCACTGGAGTCTATCTCTATGGAGTCAAACAACTCCCTAATGTACAGAGCCACACCTCCCCCCCTCCTTCCTTGCCTATTCCTTCTGAAGAGCTTATAGCCACTTATTGCAGCATTCCAGTCATGACCATCGTCCCACCACGTTTCCGTGATGGCGACTATGTCGTAGTTGTCCTGCCGCACAATGGCTTCTAGCTCTTCCTGTTTGTTGCCCATGCTACGTGCATTAGCGTAGATGCACTTGACCTGGGCTACTGATTTCACCCCCATCTTTGGCCCTTGACACTCAGGTGCATTACCAGCGGGCCTGGTTTTATCCCCATCCCCCTTAACTTTCGGCTTAAAGCTCTGTTCATGAGCTTTGCTAACACTTAGCCTAGTACCCTTTTCCCCTTCTAGGGAAGGGTTTTCCCATTGTTCTCTAGCAGTAGAGAATCGTCCCACTATTTTTCTGGGAGGGCAGGCACTAATTCCCACCTCTCCATGTGCGGACATTTCTGCAGTTACCATCTTATCACTACTCCTTATGTCTTCACAGCTGCATGTATCTTTCTCTCCCACATCGACTGCTGCAACAGGCTGCAAGGCCTTACTGGCACCTTTACCCACTAGCACACTACTCCTGGGCGCCACTTTAGAAACCCTGGTTCCAACCCCGTCCCCCTTCAAATCTAGTTTAAAGCTCTCTCAATGAGCCCTGCTAATTCTTGTCCCAGTATCCTTTTTCCCCTTTGGGTTAGGCTTCCCCCACCTGCTGCCAGCATGCCTGGTGACCTGTAGATCAGCCTGGGATCAAAGAATCCAAAGTTCTGCCGTTTACACCAGTCTTTTAGCCACAAATTGATCTGTTGAGTCTTGCTTTTTATCCCTTCATCTATCCCTGTGACTGGTGGGATAGAAGAGAACACCACTTGTGATCCTGATCCTTTGACCAATCGTCCCAGCGCTCTGAAGTCCTTTTTCATTGCCTTTTGGCTTCTGGTAGCTACCTCATCGTTGCCTACTTGAAATATCAATAGTGGGTAATAATCTGAGGGTTGAACCAGGGAGCGAATTTTCCTCTGTATATCCTTAATCCTGGCCCCAGGGAGGCAGGTGACTTCCCTGTGGGACGGGTCTGGTCTACAGATTGGGCCCTCTGTTCCACTCAGAAGGGAGTCACCTATTACAATCACCTTTCTTTTTTTCTTGGTTGGTGAGGTCCTGAGGCAAGGGGGTGGGTCACTGAACCTAGGACCGCTAGGAAAGACCCGTAACCATTATGCTATAGGAGAAATATTTTCCCACTCTTCTCCCGATCTGGTACTTTTTACTTCAGCTGAAACTGTTCAGTCTTCTTGTCCTCGAGTATTTACAAGTGTTGCCCATGTCTTCGAGGGCACAAAAAGAAAACCCAACAAAAAACCTGTAAAATAATTATTCACAAGGGAACAACAACTACAAAATCACACATCTCTACTTCCACTATTAGACGCAAACCAAACCGTTCCTCTGCCTGACCCTCACTCCCAGCCTTGTGCTTCTTATTCTCCTTGCTCTCTAGCAGATCGTTCACGATTTCAGACAGCCTAGTCCACAGCCTTCTTCTCTGCTCTACAGCATCTTGATTCTTTTCCTCCAGTCAGGACAACAGTCCAATCCTTCCATAAAGTGTCAGTGTACCACACGACCGGCACAGGATTTCATCCTCCAAGTACAGGAAATCAGGTACAAAAGTTAGCAGGTGAATGGAACAAAGCAACCTTCCTAGCAACGTTTTTCAAAAGCTCTTCAGCTTGTGAGTTTGAGCTTCAGAAATTAACGGCTTGGTCCAGATGACTTAAATCGTTAGCCAACAGCAACAGCATGTGCCTCCCCGTATTCCCCTAGGCTTACCTACTTGTTCATCCCGTTAGGCAGTCACTGACACAGGCGATAGTGCCCCTGTTCAGCATTTACATGCATTTACAAGAATGTCCTATGACTAACCTTAAAACGTGCGCATTGGATACCGTTATTCAACTTCGGAGCGCTTTTGTACCTCTTCCAGAGAACGTATGACAATGGGAGATAGAGCCTATGCAAAGGTTTGCTCTACACCAAACGCCTTGCATTTAGGAGTATGCAGAAACAGGACAAAGCTTCTTCTAGGACACTGAAACAGTCACTTCAACAGATTACTCCTTTCTTTTGGTATAACTCTATGCCTCACCGCCTGTAGTCCTTTTAATTCTGCATTTTGACACCGTTAACTACTGCCTTAGTCGGCTGTGGTTTACCTCAAGCTCAAGCACTAAATACTCAGAGGAGGCTGAAGAGAGGCAGCGCTCAGTCTCTTCTCCCAATTCACAGGCGACGGGACAAGAGGAAATGGCCTCAAAGTGTACAAGGGGAACTTTCAGATTGGATAGTAGGAAGAATTTTTACACGGAAAGGCTTATTAAGCATTGGAATGGGCTGCCCAGGGAAGCAGCTGAGGCACCATCCCTGGAGGTATTTAAAAGATGGGTTGGCATAGTGCTTAGTGACATGGGTTAGTGATGGTTTCTTATCAGAGTTTGGTTGATGGTCGCATCAGATGATCTGAAAGGTCCCTTCCAACCTAGACAATTCTATGATGCGATGACTCTATGAAATTCGACGACGCCTTTTGATAACGTCATGCATCCAGCTCTCTTTTTTCCTTTAGGCTTCTTGATGACAGGAGGCAACATCTATTGAAAGGTCTGGCAAAAATAAAGGACCCGGGGACAAGTAAATAATGAGAGGCCGTGCTCGTCTTTCAGACGCCCTATAGCACACTGTACTCCTTTAGAAATGCAATTACTTTAACCCCTGAAGAGCAGTCTGCACCCACCCCAGTCCTATGTCAGCAAGGAGAAGGGCCAGGAAATATGATAAGGAAGCTTCTCCTTCAATTGTTGAGAACAAGTTGCACCACTCGTCTCTAGGCAGAGCTGGTGAGCCTCTCCTGAGGCGTTCTGGCCATTCCAGCCCAAAACCTCTCTTGCAAACTCGATCAACACATCTCAAGAACGCGGCAAAGTTCAAAGCAAGGAGGGGAGGAAGATTTTTATTCCAAAATAAAATTTATTTCAGCCATTCACATGCATGCTGTCCTATCCACCTATTGGCCAGCAGCTAATAGGTGGACAGGCTAAGTCTATTTGGGCTATTCCACTTAGCCTGGACAGAATCACCAGCGGTGAGACCGAGGACAAGAGACACAGCCTTTGGAGGCCTCTACACATCTCCTGGACTGTCCCTGCCTGGGCGTCCTGACAAGCTGCACACAGATGTGATCTTGATGAAGTGTTTAGTGCGAGTGCCCTCTTGCTGCCAGTCCTGAGGCCTCCACCCTCAGAGCTTCCCCTTCTCACTGGGCCACACCAACAGCCAAACCACTCAACCGCTCCCACTGGAAGAGCACCGAGGAGGTCTCTTCTACTACCACGCGCTCAGGGCAGGGGCGACAATGGCGATAGACCGCGATGCTCTCGCTGCGTTGTGGCCGCTCAGGTCTGGAAAGCTGACCTCCAGGCTCAGGGATACCACAGCCCCTCGGGCAACCCACTCCAGTGCTTTAGGGGCCTCACAAGGATTTGAGTTTTGAGCCCTGATCTCCACCACGAAGCTCTCTACTCTCAGGAGATGCCACCATCTCTCACCCTCCCTCCCACCAGGCAGTGCGAGGAAGACATTCCGAGTGATGGCTTCTGTTGTCACCGACCGAGCAGCTGTGAAGTCACCTAGCGATGGATTGTGAGCAGGTGCCCCTCGCTGCTTAAATGCGGGCGCCCGGGCCCAGCCAGCTGGTTCATGCCCGCATTCCAGCCGAGCTCTTTGCGAAGCTGGAGTGTTAGGTAAAGCCTTGGTGCTGGTGTCCTGACTGGGGAGTTGCTCCTTGCAGCTCTCCATATCCGACCCAGAGCCGTCAAAGGGTTTTCCCCGGCCCTGCCACCTCCAGGCGGCCGGGGCACTCAGGAGGCGCGCTCGCAGCAGCAGAGGTGAGTTGTGCGGGGACTCCTCACCCTGGGGAGCTGAGAGGGCCTCTTTCTGGAGGGACCTGGGCATTTCTTCCACCCCTCCCTGGCCACGCCAATGACCGTGGCCTCTCTTCCTTTTCTAGCCTTACACCGGCCGCTGCATCGCCAAACAGGGGGAGCAGTTTGGCATCCCCAGCTCCCCCCAGCCCACCGCAGCGAGCACAGAGCGTGGCCATGGAGCTGGACAACCGCTGCCCGGTATGCCTGGACAGCTGGGAGGACGCTGCCTATGCCATGCCGTGCCTCCACCAGTTTTGCTTCCCGTGCATCCGGCGGTGGGCTAACAGCAAGCCCGAGTGCCCCCTCTGCAAGAGGAGAGTGCAGTCCATCGTGCACTCCGTGCGGGCCGACAACGACTTTGAAGAGGTGGCCATCACACCGTCTGCCTTGGCCTCGGCATCGGTCGGCAACCGTCAGGCAGGAGGAGCCCCCGCGCCCACACCCACCCACAGACCCCCTCGCCACCCTGGAACACCTCAGCCGCTGGCGGTGGAGTCAGGGACCAGGGCTCCAGTGGGTGGCCTCCAGCCCGACACCTGGGCGTC